>NC_048597.1:126064097-126369097 GCF_003668045.3 Cricetulus griseus
CCAATCTATTCATTTCTCAGTCATCATGGCATAATACCCATGTGAGCTGAATATAGATGTTTTTGCATCTTTTACACTGTGTTTTGGTATCTATATAAAAATAGGAGACATGGCAAAGTTTGTATTTTTCTATGCCAAACAGATGGAACAATACATATTATTGTGTACAGAGAGCAGCATGGAAAAATAAATCAAGGAGCAATCAATGCATATTGAGTAGATTTGTGTTTTGAAGGATAAACACATTATATTAAACATTCAAAAATTTTTGAGATTTAGGAATTTTATACATATATAAGTCTAGTGACTCATACAATCACATATTTTTTGCAGAAACAATAGGCACTTTTTTGTGTGACTGAGTGGGTGTGTGTTGTCATGTGTACACATGCATATGTAGAGACTAGAATTGGTATCAGGCATTTTTCTCAAATGCTCTGTACCTTATTATTTTTATCAAGGTCCCTCTCCAAGAGCTCACCAATTAAATTAAATTCCCTGGCAAGAAATACCAAGAGTCCTTCCCAACTCTAGGATTACAAGTGCATGCCACCATGTCTGACTTTTATCTGGGTGCTAGGAATCAAACTACAATCCTCATGTTAGTATGGCAAGCAAATACAAAATGTATTTTTTTAAAGGAAATATTAAACAGTCTTTCAGTTATATTGAAAGTAAATGTGTGTTCATAATGTTGCCACACAGACTATGTATGTTGTTATCAATGGAAGTTTTGTTAAGTATAGTGACAAGACTATCTCAAATGACATCCTATATTACTATACATGTATTTGTCAAAGCTGAAGTCTATATGAATCCTTCTCCTCACCATTTACAATGAAAACTGATCATTCTGGCTGGAGAGCAAAGGCATGCTAGTGAGTTTGTGAAGTAGAACCTAAAATTCCTTCCAGATTTGGGAAGTACACACCTGTCCATACATCCAGTGTGGGAAAATAGGTTTCCTTCTGGTGGCTTGGAAGGCAGATATTAGGTCATTGTAAAGATGACAATTATCCATAATTTACCAAGAAAGATATCACGCTGAGCTTTTGCCTGGAGCTATATCTGTCACACTCTAACAACCAGTATAAATACAATACATAGGTTCAAACATTCAACAACAGGACACAATTAGATTTTTATTCACATTGATCAAGCATCTCCTTTGCAAAGGAGACCCCATGATCCAGACATTTTCTATTTAAGGTACAGTATGTGAGATTGATGTGGCTTTAAATTTTATAGTGGAACAGTAGGATAGAATCTAAAATGTCACCCTGAGGAACTTACAGTCAGACTTAAACCTGTCATTCACCACCACTCCTCATAGCATCACATTGTTACAGCCCAGGGATAAAATGCAAAAGTCCTTGAAGGAAAACTGGGTAGTACAGTTTCCTCCATGTTCACCATCAGAAATGTGATACAGTTTCCTAGATGTTCACAATCAGCACTGTGAGGTACAGTTACCTAGATGTTCACAATAAACTCTGTATGGTATAGTTCCCTCCATGATCACCATCAGAACTGTAATGCAGTCCCTAGATGTTCACAATCCGAACTGTGATACAGTTCCCTCCAAGTTCACAATCAAAACTGTATGGTAGTTACCTAGATGTTCACAATAAGCTAAGCACTGTATGGTATAGTTCCCTCCATGTTCACAATGGAGAACTACGGTACAGCTCCCTAGATGTGCACAATCAGAAATTCAGAAATGTGTGGTACAGTTCCCTAGAGCATCACAGTTATCTCCATGTTCATAATCAAAACAACACACACACACACACACACACACACACACACACACACACACAAACACATATAGAGGAAATGAAAAAATCCTCAATGAATGAATTACAAGGTTTCTAAAATTACTAGAAGACTGTTGGATTTTTCTTCCACATTTAAAGATGTGACAACAATTCTATCATGCTGTTAAGGGTTATAAAAGACATTACCTGTAAGATGATTGACATCTAATCTGGAACATAACAGATTATCAATACATAATAGTGGTCATTACTAATATCACCCTAAGAATTCCACAAATTTTGATCAAATATCATTGACAAATAACAAGAGGCCTGCAAAGATTGTCTGTCCAACTCTCAACAAAGTCCACTGGGTGTTGGGAATGAGTAGGAGAAGGATACAAACTCATAAAAGTAATACTTATGTTGATGTAGTTGTGTTTTTAATGGATTTTCTAGTCAATGTTATTAAATTTTGTGGACTGCAAAGAAAATTGCAATAGAAAAATACAACAGAATATGACAATATAAAATGTAAATCATACACAGAAGTTTTCAGAAAATTTTACCATGCAAAATAAAACTAATGGTATTCTGTGCACTATTTAGTTTTTTGTCAACATGACACAAGCTAGAGTCATCTAGGAAGAAGGAAACTCAGTTGAGAAAATGCTTCAATACAAAGATTAAAAACTTGGTGTCACATGCCTTTAATCCTAGCACCCGGGAGGCAGAGGCAGGCGGATCTCTGTGAGTTTGAGGCCAACCTGGTCTCCAGAGTGAGTGCCAGGATAGGCTCCAAAGCTACACAGAGAAACCCTGTCCCCCCCAAAAAAAGAATAACAAAAAAATGACTCATACAACTCATACTCATTGAAATAAACATGAACCTAAGTAACAGACTGAAGTAAAGGGACTCAGCAAGAGTTGGGAGACAAGTAAGGGGCAAATGTCATCAAAATACAGTGTATACATGCATTAAATGTAAGAAAGAAAACAAAACCCAAACACTCCACACTTTCTGTCTTGTCTGTATTATCTGCTTACAGGTATTCAATGAGATAGATGAGATAGTCAATAATTTATGAAAATAGCATATGCCCTGTTAGGTGCCCAACTGTAGGCCACTCTAAGATCATTTGAAGTAGGCTTTGCTAAACCATAACTATGTTCAAAATGGGATGTGGGATAAATATATATTTTACTTATATTTTCAATTTATGATAGGTGACCTATATAGAACATCACTGGAGACCAAGCAACATTGGCACACAAGTAGTTATTTGTGTCTAGGCCACATAACACCACTTTCTTTTTATGACATACAGATGTGACTGAGGGTTGTGGACTATAAATAATATGTTTTGCAGATGATGGACTTCCGTACTCCCCTTCCTGGGTGCAATTTTTGTTTTCACAGGTGCATAGTGAAGAATGACTGCAGTCCAAGTACAGGTTTCTTGTGCTCAACACATTTGGAAAGTTCATGAAAACTCCAGCTGACCAGAAATTATCCCTTAGCTCTCTGGAGTGAAGGATGATTTACACTGGTCATGTGGGAGACAACTGTGTAGAGATGACATGCTGCCAGCTTATGCTCAGGTGAGTGTATGTATATTCTATACATTTTATTATGCATCATTTCAAGTTATGTATGGTGCCCTGGTAGGAAAGAAAGAATATTTTTGTCTCAGTGATTCATTGGTCCTCACCTGTGAGATATTTATCACTAATAATTAAAACTCAGATCCTTTGACAATAAAAAAAAACATGGGCATTGTTGTTTACATGAGATTTGTGCAATCCTCTATTGCAGTGGCTCTCAACCTGACTAACACTGTGACTCTATAAGACAGTTCTTTATGTTGCAATGACCCCAACCATAAAATTGTTTCATTGTTAATTCATAACTGTAATTTTTCTACTATTATGAATCACAATGCAAATATCTGATATGCAGGTTTTCTGATATGAGACTGCTGTGAAAGGGTCATTCAACTCCCCAAAATCCGTGACCCATAGGTTGAGAACCACTGCTCTTTCAATCATATAATATTGTAGAGATTTGTGGGTCTCTGAGCTTGCATTCGGAGTCACAAATAAAGGTTGATTGCAAGATTCTCACAGCTAGGCCAATAGTTTCTGACTGGTATATGTAGACTTGTAAAATATACTGTGGCATGGTCTATGAAAAGCCGATGGTAATTCCTACTACCTTCTAACTTAGAAAGTCTTAAGCCTCTTTTTCCTTTAATTTATCTTATTGAGGGTTTTGTTTGTAGTCATTGTTAGCAAAGATGTACACTCTGTCTTGTATACAATTTTTTTAAAGATTTTATTCATTTATTATGTATACAGTCTTCTGCCTGCATGCCAGCAGAGGGCACCAGATCTCATTCAAGGTGTTTGTGAGCCACCATGTGGTTGCTGGGAATTGAACTCAAGATCTCTGGAAGAACAGTCAGTACTCTTAACCACTGAGCCATCTCTCCAGCCCCCGAAATGTTGTTTTTTATGAAAGGAGACATTAATGACCCACACAGAGTAGTTGAGATCTGAAGTTTACATATAAGTTCAATTCATTTATTGGTGTATATTCATTGTACATAATATTGGGATTCAAACAGATCATTACTTTTATGTGAATCAGGAACTTGAACTATATTTACACCCTTATGTAATCCCACACTTAATTTGACCCTCCCATTTTCCCTTCCCCACTGGTCTCATACCTTCTCCTAGTCTTTGAGTGATTATATATATATATGTGTGTGTTTAAGTAAGCAAAGTAAGCATAAAGAATTCTGGGTCTTATAAATGAGAGAAAACATAAAGGATTAGTCTTTCTTCATCTGACTCTCTTAATATGTAGTCTCCAGCTGCATTCATTTTCCAGGAAATGGCAAATGCCATGCTTCTGAATGACTCCATAAAACTACATTGTTTATATATACAACATTTTCTTTTCATTTGAATCTGTTGTTAGACATTAGGCTAATTTCCTGGCTATGATATTGTGACTAGCTCTGCAGCACAGGTGAGTGTTGAGGTATCTCTGTTGCAGGTTGCCTTAGAGTATGTGTAATTACCATCACGTAAGATGTTACCTGTGGGAATTTTAAAATACGCATCTTTAATCAGGATGCAGATGGTGCCTACAATTCATAGAATGTTGAGGATTTTCATCATGAAAAGTTGTTAGAAATAGAAATCCTAAAAGGATTTTATTCATCTCTTGAGAGGCTGCTGTGGCATTTTCTTTTCATTACAGTATAACACATTGGTCAGTTTTTATGTTCAAACCATATTTGGTTTCTGCAATGAGGAGTAATTGGACATAACTTTTATGTGCTACTCCCTTCAGTTTAGTTCACTAGTTTGAGTTTTGCATATCTATATTTAAAGCATATATCAGTGTGAAGTTCTTTTCCCCTATGAATGTGTCTATCTGCTTCAATAGCTTCAATATTAGTGTGAAGTTCTGTCTTTCCTATGAATGTTTCTATATGCTTCAATATGAGGTAAGGAACAGCTTTTAAACAAATTAGGCACATTCTTGTATCTATAATTTTCTGTGTTTTGTGAAGAATTATTATTGTGAATGCTTGATAAAATTTATTGAATTATATGACATTAATATAGGGCTTTGTCAGTGCCCATAAAGTTGGCTCCACTCCAACTTGTCTCAAGGGCAGAGAGTTCAAAACTGTCCTCAGTAAGTCATAAGACCTAAAGGTCAAAGGTGTGACTACAGTAGGATGTTTGATCTTGGCCTTGGCTATCTTATCTAAATAACAACAGACCTGATCTGAGGTGTGGTTACTCCTGTCCTTCAAGGCCAGGTAACAAGAAGCTGAATCTAACATTTGGTTACTGAGTCTTTGGAGAAATGAAGAATAAATGTCTGTTCTGTATACAGATACCACGTTCCCCTTTTTAGTTATGGTATGAATTGACTGATTTGCCCTCTTGCCTTTATTCTATGTTGGTGTCTTTTCCTTTAACGTCTTTACGTAGCCTTTCTTCAGTCCACATTCCCACTCTCAGGTACAAAACATGGGCTCCCTAGCTGGCTCTGAGTGCAGTTCTGAAAAGACAGCTTCCCACAGGACTTCAAGTTTTGTGGTTCCCTTTATTGTTCACTAATTCATTCTCTACTGTTATGGGTTAATTACATGTTATTATATTATAGTTTTCTCTTTAAGGTCAGTATTAAGCTAATACAATCAGGAATGAACAGGTACCTAGTTCTCCTTGTTTGGTGTACACACATCAGGTAGTCAGAGAATGACATCAGATGTCTTCTGGGATTTGCTCTCTACCTTTTTGAGTCAGGATATCTCTGTGTACCTGCAGCTTGCCATCATCTAGGCGAGTTGGCTCCTGGAATCAATCTAAGATCCCTAGTGCTGGTTTAACAAGCAGGAGCTATCATGACCAGCTTTCATGATGATACTGCTGATTTAAACACAAGTTTTACTACTGAGGCATTTCCTTGGCCCCACCTTCCCTTTATGGCTGAGTACTATTCCATTGACTATGTACCACCTTTCCTCTTTTCTTCCTTCACACAGGGGTGGACACCTAAGCTGACTTCATATCTTGGTTGTTACCACTAGTGCTATAGTTAACACAGGAGTGAAGATATCCTTCACCCAGCAATTTATTTTATGTAGGTAAATGCAAGTGGCATGGCTAAAGATTATCATAGTTCTCCTTCAGTTTGTAACCTCCACACCTCATTGTATGAGTGCTAGACAAATTTACAGGCAGATCTATACTATGCAAGGCTCCATTTCCTTGCAATCACTTCATCATCTTAGCCAATCTTGCTGAAGTTATACTCCATCTCTCTGTATTCTCATTTTTCCTTATTAATGACCAGGATGTTTCCATATATCTTTTGGTTATTTGTACATTCTTTCTAGGGAAAGTTCTTGTTAGGGTTTTTGTGGGTTTTTTGTGGTTTGGTTTTTTAAACTTCATACAATTCAAATTTTTACTCTGGCTATTGATTTCCTAATTTATTATAGATATTAAACTCTCATAATATATGCATGTATACACAGACACATACACAGTCTGCAAATATTTCCTCTCTGTCATTTTCTTGATTGTGCTTGCTACAATGGGGAGACTTTTCAGTTTAGTACAACCTACTGGTCAATTGCTTTTCTGGCTGTGTTTTGACAAATTATCCGAAAAATCCCTCCCCCTCCATAAAAGAAAGATGGGCTGGAGAGATGGCTCAGCCATTAAAGGCTAGGCTCACAACCAAAAACATAAAAGAAAGAAAACTAGAGGTAAATATAAGTGAACTCCACAGCACAAAAACCAATGAAAGATATTCCTGTTTCTTTGTTAACTTCAAGTTAACTGGTAAAATCAGGAAACCATTCTATTTAGAGCTCAAAAGAAAACACCTAGACATTCACCAAATAGAGCTAAAAAATTGACAAAGAAGCATTTAGAATAAGTGAATAGTGTTTGTTCATTGGCTAAAAGAATTGGTATTTTTCTCTTTTTAGTTATTCTTTGAAAATTTCATGCATAGATACAGTGTATCTTGAGTATATTCACTTCAATACATGTCTCTAACAATTCCATGTCCTTTATTTTTTTAAACTATGTAAATTATTGAGTTCAGTCAGCACAGTCCATATGTGCATGACTGTGGGTCAATACCAAGTCATTGACAACCTACCAATGGCATGTTCTCAAGAAAATGTGACTCTCCTTCACCCTTGGTCTTCTTGTCTTTTACTACATCAATTTGGTGGTATTTTAGACTATTACTTGGTAGTGTATTTTGAAGACAGTTGTATCTGAAGCTTCCAGCGATGTTCTTTATTCAGACTTTCTTTGGGTGCTCACTACCTTTTATGATTCTCTGTGAATTTTAAGAAACTTTGTCCTTTTAATATTAAAAATTTCCATTGAATTCTGGTAAGTGCTGCACTGCATCTATAGATCATTGGGAAATCAGTTCAAAAAATTCTTCCCATCAGTTAAGAAAAGTTGTTTTCCCCATTATTTCTGTCTTTTCAATATCTTTAAGCAAATGTTTGTAATTTTTGTTGTATGTCTTCTAACTCTTTTATTAATTTGTGAAGTATTTGAAGTTTAAGTTGCTATTGTAAAGAAAATTTCTTTGTTTGTTTTTCTGATTATTTAGCATTAGTATACAGAAATAGATTAAATTTTGTGTATTTTACTTTACACCAAACATTTACTGATTCAATCTACCAAAATCTAATTAATGAGAGGATAAAACATTTTTCTGAAGATTAAACACTGGAAAAACATGACCAAAAATATCCCAAAGCAGTACATGGGAAAAAAAATAAAACACACAGCAGAAGTTGATAAAACAGAAAGAGAATCCAAAAAATAAAACAAAGCATTGTCTCTTTGAACAAACAAATAAGATTGACAAGGCTTTCCCCAAAATTAACATTTAAAAGTGTAGAGAAGAACAAATTTGTAAAAGTAGACATTACAATAGACACCAGGGAAATTCAGAGAATATGACAGACATATTTTTAAAATGTATATTACTATAACCTCAAAATCTAGATGCTTATGACATATCAAAATTAAAACAAGAATAAGTAAATAATTTAAACAGGCTTAATAACAAGTGATGGCATAGAAGTAGTAATGAAAAATCTTCCAAGGAAACTCTAAATCCAGATGGACTTGGTACAAAATTCTATCAATCTTCAAAGAACACCAATATGCCACAAATGATTCCATAAAACGAAAATGAACTCATAAATTCGTTTTACAAAGATGGTATTACCATGGCAACAAAACCAAATGTAGATGAGAAGAAGAGAATCAAAGACACACAGAGCAAGAATATTGTACACAAGTTCTAGATAAATATAGACCCTAAAACTTTTAATAAAATACTTGTCTCTGTTTTTCTTTTAATTACTGGTTCCCTCTTTTATATTTATTTATTCTTACTTACTCTTAGGATGATATTTGTATAGGATTTTTTCCTTTAGATTTTCTGAACATTGTAAATTTTGGTATCAACTATAACCCAGTGTACATGATAACACTTTCTACATGTCTGTTGGCTACATTTGATGTCTACACAGATGAATTTGTGTATGAAGCTTTGTCTTTGAGTTTTGTACAGATGATCTGTTTTATTGAAATAGGGTATTAAATTATCATAGTATCAATATGTATTAAAACATGTCTTCTAAAATCTATTAATATTTCCTTGTGTATCTTCTATTATTGGGTACATGTATACTTATTATGCCTTTTGATTAAATGGGTCTTTTAATATTCTATGACTAAATCAATGATATAGCTCACTTAGGTTTTTTAGTATGATTTGGAGTTTAGTTACCTCTGTTATTGCTCTATTTCTATTTGCATGGAAAATACCTTTTCATCTTTAACATTTTATTTGTGACCCTCCATCTGTATCATATCTCCTCTAAGCAGTATACAGTACTTGGATCTCGGACTTTTGTGGGTCATCCCGGAACCACAGTGGCCTATTCCAAGCAATAATAGATAGTCTAGCACTGGACCAGCAGACATCCAGAGTTTGTGGGTGTCAGATTCATGCCAAAAATATGGCTTATCATTTGAAACTCATGGATCTAAAAATCACTGGCGAATAGGCTAGAACCCTGTGGGCTGTGGCTCCAGCTCCAGGAAATGCAGTGACTGTCTTCTCTCCTTAGGGAGATGTTCATATAGACTCCTACCATATATACATGAATTAAAAATAAAGAGATCCTTAAAACATAAGAGTTTAAATTCTCAAAGAACATCACCACCCTACTTTAATGTGAAACACAATTAATGTGGATCTCAATGGAGTCAGAACTAGTTTGAAAAACAGATTGTTTATGAGGAAGTATTCATGCAACAGAGCCAGTCCTGTACAACCAGATGGAAGAGGGAATAGAGAGAGCCGTATTCACGAGACCCTCATATTTAAAGCCTTGCTACATCATTCTGATCATGCCCAAGTTTGTGTGTGGTCAGAGTCTCCTGTCCCAGTCCCGAAGTGAGTGTGGACAGTGTCACCTGTGCCAGCCCTCAAGTGGGCGTGGTCAGAAATCTTATCAAGGATGCTGGAGGAATGCATTCTGTCTTCCTGGGAATCATGGAGGAAATGCTGACCACGCCCAGAACGCATTCCTCCAGCATCCTTGATAAGTGTTTATAAAATATATACATTAAGAAATCCTAGTCATTGGCTACCAGCATTGTACCTAATATTAATCTCTGTGTTTTATTTTGGGCAACCACGTGGCAACAGAGCTCAGTGGCTAGCAGAAAATTTTATTGTTACAAAATGGTGTCAGGACATGGTTTTATGAACATCCACATAAAAACTTGACAAAAGCTTAAAAAAGGATTTTAGAAGCAAAAGAACATAGAAAAGTACAACTTCTTGGTAGCAGCATTTTTTTGTGTGTGGTCTCTGTTTGCAAGAGACAGGCAGAGGCTCACAGCTCCTTTATGAGAAGCTTCCTGACTCAGCCTAAGTGTCAAAAGCTGCAGGGCTCTTGCTAAGAATTCAATGGAGTGTAGGAGCAGCAGGCTCCCCAAGCCAGCAGCCTGTTGCTTTATAGCAGCATAGACCAAGGCAGTGAGCACAACTCTCAGTGCTGGTGGTAAACGAACCCCCACCATCTTGGAAAGACAGAACCTAAAATAGCCACTGCTTTCATTTTAGCAATGTCGGTTAGCTAAAAGACCAGGTGGCTAGAAAAAGGTAAAGATTTACAGTAAAGACAGATTCAGATAAAGAAACCCTCTAAAGGTTTACAGTGTGTTTTAAGATATATGTAGGCTTATGAGAGAAAAGAAACACAATACAGTAATTGGGAGAGAGAAAGAAAGAAAGAAAGAAAGAAAGAAAGAGAGAGAGAGAGAGAGAGAGAGAGAGAGAGAGAGAGAGAGAGAAGCCGGTGGTAGTGGTGCTTGCTGGTAGGATTTGCTGAAAGAAACAGAGGCAGATGGATTTCCTGGCTCAGGGAAAAAGAAAAAAATAGAAGTAAGAGAAATAGAATAATAAATAAGTCACATGAAGATGAAAAATACACAGAGTGTGGATAATATATACTATATTGTTGTCTTTAAATTGTTTGATTGCTGAGGAAGGAGCAACATCTACTAACAGACATTTCAGTATCAATGTGGTTAAATAGTCCAACTTACACATTTTAAAAATGCTTTGACTTATCCCTAGCATAGGAATGGATTTTGGGAGCCCATCCCACATGGAGGGATACACCCTGAGCCTAGATACAAGGGGATTGGCCTAGGCCCTAACCCAAAGAATAAGACAGATTTTGAAGACCCCCTTATGGAAGGCATCTCCCTCCCTTGGGAGCAGAAAGGGTATGGGATAGGTAGGGTGTTAGTTGGGGGAGGGGCAGGAGAGGAGTGGAGGGAAAGGGACCTGGGATTGACATGTAAAATAATTTTCTTTGTAATTAAAATAAAAGAATGCTTTGACTTCATAAGTCTAAGGAGAGGCTACTTGGGAAAAGAACTTTTGTTTATGTTTCCATAGAAAATGGAAAGCTATGGATTCCATAGCTAATTCCATAGACTAATATGATTTGATCAAACAAGACCCTCTGAAGCAGTGGCCCAACTGATCCTACATCCAAAACAGCTGAGATGATGTGGTTATAGATGACTACAGCCAGGATTTCTGTGTTTTATCATGATCCCCATGGTATGGACATCACCCCAACCAGCAGGAAGCAGTTTGGAATGAATGATTCCCAAATTCCCAAATATTGTTTATAAATGTTTGTTTTCATTTAAATGGGGTTGGTTATAAATGGTAATGATCACAGTCAATCTCTTTTTAAATAAAAAAAGGGAAATAGAATATAGAAGTGAATACTTTGTATTGGTATGGATTTTCATTTATTGATACAACTTTAAGGTCAATTTTGTGATATGTATATTTCTCCTCTTGTTTAGGTATTGTGTTTTACATATCTTTTAAAATGTAACACATAATTAAATATAGATTATATAGTCACCTATAATAGTCAAAACTTATAATTAGGTTATTTAGGTTTTCGAGATATACAGAGATGTATTTAGATGGATAGATATTCTTCAAACGTTTCAAAGCCCTACAGAATGTATGGCATTTAAATGGTTTAGTGTTTTTCATGGCAGTGAGACACAACTGGCTCCTGGCACACCAATTACCTCTGAGAGGAAAATGGTCGTTGAAGAAACTCAATATGGAGTTTGCTTTCAACATTGCGAGATTAACCATTTGGGCAAGAAACTGCTCTTGCCCAGACTGCTTGATAAACTGGACATACAGGACTCAGAGAAAAGTGACTGCTTGTAGGGGAAGCTGTAGCCATGCCTCCTAGGGCATGGTCATGGTGACATAGAGTGAGAGGTGGTCAGATGGCTGGTTTCACTTTCGGCTTGCTGTACAGACTTTTCCCTGCCGGCTGGCTAGGTCACTCTGTAAGTAAGGCTCTTTCCCTATTAAAATCCCTTGTATTTCTACCTGGCTCCATACTGGTAATTTCCCATATTAACTGCTGAACTTACAAAACAATATGAACAGTCCTGAAAAGTTCCTGCTTCACTAAGAAGTCTGCCAGACACACTGTGGCCTATTGACTGAAGATGGATGCCCCAACATTACAGAGGAACTTTGGGTAACTGTCCAGGTAGCAAGATGTCTCAGTCAAATCTAGAGTTTATATATTATCCTTCTGTGGTCTTTGATGGAGTTGAAGACAGATAGTGATGGTTATAGGTTTCTTTAACTATTATAAAAGATAAGCTACATATAAGACTTTAGACTCACAAAGATAAGATAGATGATAGAATATTTTCTTTAAATCTTGCTAAATGTTAATGAACTAAATATCATAACTATAGTTCTTACTTGATAACTGTTTTGTTATATATTTTACTATGTTAATGTTAAAAACCTTCTTTTTATTTAGAAAAAAGGAGGAGATGATGTGGGAGGTCCTTCTGTGTACATGTTTATCTTATTGGTTGTTGAATAAAGCACTGTTGGTCAATGGGGAGCAAGATAGGTGGGACTAGAAGTTGAAGAGAATTTTGGGAAATGTAGTAAAGAGAAGTCTTGTAATCTAGGCAGGAAGTGACATAGCAAGCAGACTCAGAATATAAGCAGGGACAATCAAGAAATAAATCTCTTCCTCCTCCTCTCATCTCTGGAGCTGCCATGTGTTCCCAGGAAGCACATTTCACCAGCATCCTTGATAAGATAAGTCTTTATAAAATATATAGATTAAGGAATCCTAGTCATTGGCCTGCAGCATTGTACCTAATACTAATCTCTGTGTGTTGTTTTGGGCAACCACGTGGTAATGGGGCTCTGGCAGCTGTCAGAAAGATTTATCGCTACACTACTTAGTAACTTACTTACCCCAAATAATCCAAATAGGGAAGGATATTTCATTTAGCACCACCTGAATATTTCTAAAATTGAGGGCTTCCTTTTATAAACTACAGATAGTCCAAATTGTATGCCAGGATTCTGCTAGCTCAGCAGAAACACCAGCTGCCTGAAGCAGGCCATTCTCAGCCACAATTTAGGTAGTATCCTTTGCACTTAGTCACAAACCCAGATATTCTGTCATTATTCAACATTCATCTAATGCCCACAACTGAAGAATTAACAAAGTATGGCAAAAATAATAACAGTAGTAAGACTAGAAACAATGCTACAATTTTCTTTGTATATGTCCATTTAAAGTCACAATTTTAAACAACTTGTCAGAATGCAGATCCACTGAGAATTAGAAACATGATATAAAATATATTCTAAGCATCTCATGAATGGAACTATTCATCCTAATTTTTCATAGTAAAATCTCCATTCCAACTGGGAAGGAAAGGAAACCATCTAAATGGGTGATGATTCCACCAGAAAGATAAAGAGCCAGAAGTGATTTAGACATGAAGATTATGCAATTTCAGATAGGTTGTGTGTAGCATCAACAGCCACTGTCATAAAGATTAAAAATAGACCCAGATGAAGAAAGAATAAGTGTGAAAGGTATCGATGAATTTTATATACATATATTACTAGTTACTGGAACAGAAGATTTATGTCCTTTTCTTTGCAATGCACTGGGTCCTATGTTTATCATAGAAGGATGCAAGCAGGAAGAATGTGGGTTTCCCACCTATGTCTGCAGGATCCCGCAAAAACTGTCAAGAGAGAAACCTCCAAACACAAGAGATGAACACTCCTGTCTGCCTTCTATTCCCTGAGCTGGCAAACAACAGGGAGCAATTCAAGATACATCTTTGTGTGTTACTTTCATAGGCAGCGTGGAGTTTCCCACGTGTCATGTTTTCAGGGAAAGCACATCTGTCTCACTGGAAGGACTTGAGATGGATGTGTTGCCCTCACATTTTCTTGAATCTTTGCATTCTCTGAATGCTATCTGCTTCTCTGAGCCTATTTCTTCCCAATGGCTCTGAGTCACAAATGTGCTACTTGGCCTTCTAAAACATATCGCTTGGGACACTACATGCCCAAGACCAAGGATGGGTATTAAATCAATTTCAGGCTTTACACATTTTCATCAGATTTGCTCTCATGATAAACCATTTTATCTTGAAGATATTTTTGTACATTGAAGAGTACCTTTCAAACTCTCAGGAGAATAGGAGTCAGCATAAAGAAATGCCACAGAATGTACATATATATATATATATATATATATATATATAATATATATATTTGTACAGAAGTGAACATGACACTGTATCAATGTCTGCTTCATCTTAGTTGTTAAGCATAATGGAGGCATGCAGTATTTAGTCAAGGATGAAATTATGCTTAAGAGCTTGAAGTTTGCCGAGGTATTCAACTATTTAATATTGTACTTGGTATAGCTATTACAGTGTCTTTGTAGATTTCATGAATGCCAATTATTTCTCTTGAGTATTCCTTCAGGACTGACACAGGACATAATACCTGAAATGACAGACTTTTAATGTTTTAATGAGTAGAGTAATTAACTAGGAATTAAAATTTTCTCTCTGTTACATCCATAATTCATGTATATCTAGTTTGAGATGAGGTGGCAGTGTCTCCGGCTATGAAAAACTACATTTTCTCTGTGCTCCATCAAGGCAAATCTTTCCGCATCACCACACAATTCTTACCCATTGCATGAACTGGGAAGCATCTTCCTGATGTGAAAAAAAGTTAGTGTTAACAGGAGAGGTTATCTGATCTTGCCACCATATTCAAATTATTCTCTTCTTCTGAGTTGGCAGTTCCCCCTTTGACTCTCCAGTTTCACCAGGTAGTTAAGGTTTGGGAATCTATCAAAACCCGTTTGAATGCTCACATTGCTGATATATGCCCTCCCTAGGATATACTTAGCCTTGCTGTCATATTAGAATGTGCATGTGTCCCAGGAGCCAACTAGGAGTCTATTTTCCCACTCTGCATTCCCCAATTAGTCAGTTCTGAGGGTTTTTATTGTCAGCACCTGTAACACACAATATCTAATTTGAATCACTGTTGGAAAGTTAAGAAAAAGAACCTATTTGATAGGTAAGGTCCAGCCTCCTGTGATGATTAATTTTATTAGCAGCTACTGAACCCAGATACTTAAATCACCAGTATTCTAATGACTTATAAATTTGTTTTTAAGCTGAAAATAACATTTAAATCAGTAGATTTTAATAAAACAGCTTCCTTCTCATCCTGTAGGTGGGTATTATCTAATCACTTGATGGCATAAATACAAAAAGACTTATGCACCAGAAATAGGAATTCAGCCAACAAGAGCCTTCAGCTTGCCATGAAAGAGTCTCATTGTTTCTCTTTTTTAAACTTTTTATTTATTTAAAAGGAATTTTACTATATGAATGTGCACTCTTTGGGTATATCCCAAGAGTGGAATTGCTTGATCTTGACGTAGACTGATTCCCATTTTCCTGAGAAACTGCCATACTGATTTCCAAAGTGGTTGTACAAGTTCCCACTCCCACCAGAAATGGAGGAGTGTACCTCTTTCTCCACATCCTCTCCATCATAGACTGTCATTGGTGTTATTGATTTTAGCCATTCTGATAGGAGTAAGATGGTATCTCAGAGTGGCTTTGAGCTGCATTTCCCTCATAGCTAAGTATGTTGAGCACTTTCTTAAATGTCTTTCAGGCATTTTAGATTCCTCTGTTGAGAATTCTCTATTTAGTTCTGCACTCCACTTTTTAATTGCATTGTTTGGTGTTTTGGTGGCTAGCTTTTTGGGTTCAATGTGTATTTTGGTGATCAGCTCTCTGTCAGATGTGAGATTGGTGAAGATCTTTTCCCATTTTGTGAGCTGGTGTTTTGTCTTGCTGCCTGTGTCCTGCACCTTACAGAAGCTTCTCAGTTTCAGGAGGTCCCATTTATTAATTGTAGATCTCAATCTTTGTGCTACTGGTGATATGTTCAGGAAGCCGTCTCCTGTACCAGTTTGTTTGAGGGTATCAACTACCTTCTCTTCTAGTAGGTTCAGTGTGCCTGAGTTTATGTTGAGGTCTTTGATCCATTTGGACTTAGGGTCTACCTTGTTACCTAGTTTCTCAGGAGTTATGGAGGGTCTCATTGTCTCTGAGTATCTCTGAATTCACATATCAAACTTTTTGTTTCTCTGGAGAACTCTAATAAACCTCCTTAATTAGAATATTATGATTTTTATAACAAGATTAAGGTTACACTATACACTATCAAATACAGAGTTATCAGTACAACATCATAAAAAGAATAGTCACCACTTTTGCATATTTTTGATAGACTATTAAATTTAAAACCACTCCACCAATTCACCTAATGAAGCTAAAAACTGCATTGACATTAAGCTGCAAGACCTGGCCCTAAAACCCACATTAGGGCCACAAACTCAGGGTATATAAGACTATGACTCATCACACACAAAAGGGCTGTTTCCTTCCTTATCATTTAGAATGAGATATTACGCTATTATTTTTATGCAGAACAGAACCAAAATGACTACCAATTAAAATGGAAGGCATTTCAGTCTTGATTGTTGTGAAAGGATTCATATTCTATTAAGTGTTGTCAGAAGCCTTAAAAAAGTTTGTAAATGACAGGGCATGTTAGAAGATCTGTAGCATACAGGCAGGGGATGAATGCAAATAAAGTGTGAGCCCTCTCATTTCTTTCAAAGGAAACATCTTCCAATCACACATTCTGTCATAAAAATTCACAAGGCATGATGAATTAGAAACAAATTGCATTGTCACCAAAGTAATAGGCTGACTAGATTATACCTCCTGTATGAAAATTATGCTAGATACACAAACATAAAGCTTGAAGAAGCTTCTTTGATGTCAAAAAGGTAAAAGCAGTAAATACCAATTACTGTCTTAACAGTCAAGCTTAAAGCTTTTACATGACAATTAGGTGTCTTAGAAATCCTAATGGCTACAGTTAGAAAGAGGAAAATCTTGAAAACCTACAGACTATCCTCCAGGTTGGATGTGCCCTCAATTTCATAATATGACATAAAAAGTTATCTTGTCAAGAAGACAGATCATTTAGAAGTTGGAGTAATGTTAGTTTCTCAACTGATCTTACTGTCCCATTGTCTTTGACAAAACACTGTCTGCTGGTCTGTGTTATAGACTAGTGTGGAAACATTAGATTTTGGAGAAAAGGAGAAAAATATGAGCTGGGCATGTAGAATATGAGCAGAGCAGGTAGAATCACATGCTACGCAAGCAGGAAGACCTGAGTTTGAACACCCAATGCACATGTAAAAAGCCAAATGTAGTGGTGCAAAGCCTGCAACTCTAACACCAGAGCAAATGTGGTTACTGGTTTGCTAGCTTAGTCTAGCTCTGTAATCAGTGAGTCATCCTGAGAGGCAGAGCAGGATATCTAATGTCTTCTTCTGGCCTACACACACACACACACACACACACACACACACACACACACACACACACACACAAATACACACACACACACACACACACACACACACACACACACACACACACTCATATGTACAAGCATATACACAAAATAAATATGTACCAGTATACACATATACACATATAAATGCTCATGTGCAGACATATACATGTACATAGACAGACATTAAAAAGTACTAGATAAATACAGCTGTAAGTATACAATGGCATTACCACATACCACTATATATAAAGACCCTTAGTGTCTCTCTGTTTTAAATATGTAATTAGTAGGACTGGACTGAAGTATTTGTTCAATGATAAAGAAGGATGGCATTTTGACAATTTAATTTACTATTTTCTGTTAAGACTTTGCTCTGACAATTATTTGAGTTGACACATGCTAATACCTTTCCTGGCTAACACTAATGGTAGCATAACCCTCTAAATAATAATAAAGATAATGCAACTCTCCAACATCCTTTGTTTTATGGAGCCTTAAGTACAAATTGTCTCAACTGCATATCCTAATCTAACTGGATTTACCATTCTGACACCGATGACAGCAATAGATTTCCAAAGTTCAAAAGACTCAGACCTGATCACAAGATCTTACAGAAGCAAAATGGGTGAATTTTCAATTAGATGGATACACAGTGTTCATGGCTATGTGTAACTTTCCATAGCCAATCTCAAAATAACAACAGACAAGCAAAATAACAGACATCCTCTGCTAGCCTTAGCATAATATAATCCTGTAATTTTTGAGGGTGATTTCTTGGCAAGCATGACTACAAAAACCATGGTAGACATTTAGAAAGAAAGACAATGATTAAAGCCATGGTTTGTATTTTTTTCTTATCTGAAAAACAATATTCTACAATGTAATGTTACATGTCACTGATTTTATTTGTTACAGGGGGCGCAAAATTGAGGTAATAATGAGTAGTTTTCTCAAAGAGACATATTTAGAAACAACATGTGGTAGTTACACCTGTTTGCCCAGTTCTAAGTTCTGGAAAATACTTTTCTCTCCATTTCCCTCACTGTTACTCTTAGATGAAGGCTATTTTGCACCCAGAACATAAATCATCAAATAAGAAGCACTTTCTTTTCTCAAGTCTTGCTCTATACTTAAATATCTAAAGTTATTTGCTCAGTCCAGGGATCCATACATAAGATTACTCACAACTAGGACCTGCTCTTGGAAAGTAGCTCTTGCTCTCAGCAGCACAGGGTCATGATTCATGGTTATCACTTACTCTAGAGTGACTCATCTGTAGACAAGCAGCAATGAAATCATCCCTTCTTCTGCCCTTTGGTTCCCATCATTTTCAATGCTGGTAAACATGAGCATCTGACAGCCTTATCTATGCCTGCATCCATTTATGCTCCTGCCAATCATTTTTAATGATGTGTTAGAATTGGAAAATGAGATAAATGGATATTTATAAAAATTTTGCACTTATTTTCAAATGATCTGTTCAAGTATTTGTCATACTGAGCTTATCTAATAAGAACAAGTAGAAATATCAAATGTGGACTACTTTTTTCATAATCCCCTTGTTCTTAAGCTCCCACAAGGTGTCCTTCTGATTTATGCAAAAATCAACTCTCATCCAGGTAACTGATGCCATGAACCTTAAAGAAATGAGACTTCTGCAAGATGAATGGACTCTTTCATCAAAGCTTCCATTGAACACGCCAAGTATGACTGATGGCACCACATTTAATGATTCCCTAGAGAATCCCAGATGCTTCTGCTTTCTCCCCACTGTATATTCTTTTATTTGGTAAAGAAACTACTTTACTAAGAATATTAACCATAACTGCTTTTCGGCAACCTCCTTGTCACAGCTATATTGAAGTAAGAGGGAAGAGAAAGCTTCACTACCAACATCCACCCTATCTGTCATGTGTTTCCTTTTAATATCCTTGATGAGCAGTTGCACACAAATGCCAACTCATGGCTCCCTGGATTCCAGCATATGTGTGAGTGGATTTGATCATGTGCTCATGGGAAAGCCATGGTCCCTTCCTCTGCAATCACAGCATGATATTCCAAAGAAGTTTTTTTTATATATATTAGTTGAAATGATGTAACAAAAACTTTTATCTGCTCTGACATTCACTTTCTCCAGTTCACTGACTTTCTTACCTCTGCAGTAAAACCTGGTAGACAAATGTAATTTTTTACTTTCCACAGACCCTGAATTGTTAAGAACCAGTTACATTTAGACTCTCCATGTTGTCTTGCTAGAATGCAACAAACATGTTATTTGTTCTCTTATACCTTTGAAAGTCATTTTGGTTGATTTAATTGTACTCATTAATTTTCCTAGGATTGTAGCATGAATTCTAATTGATATTAATAATAAAAACATGGAGTCAGATATTGGGTTAAAACTGAAGATCAGAGAAGCAAAGCAACAAGCCACTAAAGAGTTCTCACCTCTACCCATGCTCAGACTGCAAGGGCAACCCTGTCCTCAAACTACATCTCCAGACTGCATGTGTCTCAGACTGCACTGAACTCTTTCTCCTCCCACATTCTATTCCTCTCTAGTGCTGGGATTAAAGGCATGGTATCCCAAGTGTTGAGATAGCCTTTGTATGAGATCTTTTTTCTCTTTAGACTAGTTCAATTTTGTATAGCTGAGGGTGGTCTTGAACTAACAGAGATCCCTTTGCATCTGAATCCCAAATGCTGGGTTTAAAGGTGTGTGCCACCACTGCCTGGCATCTATGGCCAGCTAGTGTGGCTAGCTTTGCACTCTAATCTTTGGGCAAACTTGATTTATTAGATCATAAACAAAATATCACCACATTTCCCCATTTTTGTCTAAAATAAAAAGGTTATAACTAATGTAAGAAAATACTGTATAAAATATATACAGGCAACAAATACATCAACAATGTCTAGTCCACTTGCATTGAACAAATTCAGAGAATATACTCCACATCCATTCTATCTTGGTGATTCCAAAGGGTCATACCTAATTTACTTTCTCTTCTAATTTTCATTATCAAATCATTGTATGTCTCTCAACCTTTTACACTTTACACCTCTTTAGTTAACTCCAATATTTGTCTCTGAGGTTTATATTAAGAACAATTAGAATTCATGCCACATAGGATTTAGAGACCATACATAATATTTACTTTCATGTTAAAATTATCTTTCATCCAATCACTATATCTACCCCTACTACTAATCAATACTATTTCCTACATTCCATGTTAACTAATGCTACCACAAAAAAATTCTAAATGAATGTCAAACATTCCAAAAGGTGGGATAGTTAAAATGCTGCAGATCTAAAGCCAAATTATCTTGGGATTCCCCCTATAATTAGCTGTTTTCTTGTGAGTGTGACCTAACATCCTTATAAGTCTAGGTGACTCTTTTTGGAATGTGCAAACAGACTTTTAGTATCTGAAGCTCTTAGCAGATTCTTCCTTGTTTAACATGGCCTAAGGTTTCCAACAATGGATTTGAGAAATTTTTTGATTTATGACTTTCTATTTTTTGCAACTAAGAAAAGAAAACTTCACCAAATTGTTGTCACTATGGTGTAGTATTTGAGGTAAACTGAACCTGTGTTCTTGGGCCATGTTCACTTAATTTGGCTCTAGAATTAGTTACCTCCAATTTCCTTACAGGAGAGAACTTTTGTGGAATTTCACAAGTCCAAACTTACTTGCATCTATATGCTATAACAAAAAGAAAGACAGGCTGACAAAAACAAACAAACAAACAAACAAAAAACAAAAACCCTTTATTGGACAATCAAATAAAGCATTGACTAGAATTTTTGCACTTTTTGGCTGCTTCACAGTTTGAAGTGTTTGCACCTAAAACAAATGAGAGCACCATCAAGAGTTGTGTCCTCAATTATTTAGAATTTAGGTGCTGTATTTTTCTTTAGTTGAAAGTCATTGTGCATTTCATTTTAAGTTATTAAAATCTCAGTTAAACAAATATAAGGATTATGCTCATCATTCCTAGTATATTGGGTTTACTTATGCTTATATATTATATGTCAGGGGCTTTGAAAGACACAGTAGGTAATAACTAGTGTTCAATAGGCTCAACCTACCAGATGATCTATTCTCTGATGAAGAGCCCCACCTGGGAAGGCTGTGGAGTTACTGGATGTGGAAACCATTTGCTCCTGTCTGTAGTTTCTCTCATGAGTTACTTCAATTCTTCTCTAAGAATTTCATTGCTTCCCTAAGAATAGTTTTGAGTGTTTTCCCACTGCTTATGTGTTTATCTCCTGAGAATATCCCATCTACTGGGCACACATATATCTGTATGTTGTCAAGAAGATGACTTGTCATTTACCTGTATAATTTTGATATATAGAAAATATACTGGGACATGATTCATAGCTGAATCTATTTGTCCCATGAAACTGTAGACACCTAAAGGCCTGCTTTGTTCTTTGGCTCAGACTAACTGTACACAATTAGCTCACTTTTACCTCAGAGAAAGTTCAAACTAGAGTAAAAACTTGGTGTAAATACATCATAAGTTTAAAAACTTACAGCTATATTCAAGGTCAGAGTTGATGATGTCCAACCAATGTTACTACAGAAAACACCCTAGGAAAAACATAACAATTCTTCAATTGCCAGTATGATAACAATAGACCTTTGTCTCAAAGTTTGTCACTGAGCACTGGGCCCCACTCTGGTCTGGTTATAGTTTTGTTCCTGAAATCTTGAAATCCTTGTGTTGCCATGGCAATGGCTCAACTACTTATTGCTTACCCTAGGAATGTGCTTTTGACCAAGGAGAAGTAACTCTCGGAATTTAATTATTGTTTCAAGTCTCCTGGGAGAAAGTTTTTAGGCTACAGGAGGAGAAGCTGGAGGAAAAAGCTAGGAGGAATTAGAAATAGGACAGGAAATTAGACTATACATAGAAAAATAAAGAGATGTATTCATAAAAGCACATAGCTAGAGAAAAAAGTCCTTTTACCCATTGTAGTTTCTGATTCTGAACCCTGAAGAGAGTGCATAGAGATAGTACACATTCTTTAGCCAACCTCTCTCTTTGTGTGTTTGTGACACAGACTCTATGTGCTATAATAGACATCTAACAGTGCCTATCTCAGAACACCTGTGAGATAGTGAAGCTTTAGTTCCTGACCATCACAATCTTGTTCAGTGGTATTGAAAAGTAATCCTGGTGTTAACTGTGACAGTTTTTTCAAGGCAAAAACTAAATAAAATGGAAACAGGAAAGATGGGAACATGTAAAGTGTCTATCTTTCTATAGATGAACTTGGAAAATTGTCTTACTGATACCCACAATTAAAAAATAGACAAGATAAAATAGCACAATATCTTAGGGAGAATGTCTCTTGTCTATGTAACTATATAAATACAATCAGGCTTAGATTACGAGGAGGAGAGGTATTGAAATAGCTGTCTAATTTTTATGTGGGCAACAGATGCTTGACTAACTCAAGATATCAACAAGGCTATGAAACCACAGGCTATAATGCTGTCCCATGAGGTGTTACATCTGGGAATTGAAAAAAGATGCAGCTCACTCAATTGTTAGCTTAACTGTGTGAACTGCTGTTGCTATTAAAACTTGAATTTTGAAACTTTACCTGATTTATCACATCACTCCAAAAGCTTAAAGTAAGCTAATTCTATTTATAAATTTAGAGCGAGCCAGGTTTTGGTGGCACATGCCTTTAATCCCAGCACCCGAGAGGCAGAGGCAGGCAGATCTCTGTGAGTTGGAGGACAGCCTGGTCTCTAGATTGAGTGCCAGGATAGGCTCCAAAGCTACACAGAGAAACCCTGTCTCAAAAAAACAATAAATAAATAAATAAATAAATAAATAAATAAATAAATAAATTTAGAGTGACACACACTGAAATTTTAAGAGTTCTAGTACTTAAGCAGAATTGAAAAGATAACTCTCAGTTATCAAAAATTATAGAAGGAGCTCCTGACCTGCCATTTTATCTTGGAGGGTGTTACTATTCATTTATTCATTCATTCATTTATTCATTCACCCATTGCAGATTCATTCTCCTTTTTTCCCATTTCTGGCTTGTTTCATCAGTATGATAATCTAGGTAGATAGATGATAGATATTCCTTTTATATAGAGATAGACACACGCTGAAGTGTGTTACAAGCACTCTCTATTTTCTGGCCTGACATGTCCCGCTGCCCTTCTGAACCCCAAAGAAATACATGGATGTTGTATTAGTTATAAAGCTGTTGGCCGTGGGCTTGGATTTCTTATTGACCAGCTCTGTCTTAATTATTAATCCATTTCTATTAATTCATGTATTTCCATGTGGTCTTGGCTTACCTGGGAATTCAAGACCTACAACTCCTTTGCCTTTTACAGGATGACTTCTCAGCCTCTCCACAGAGAAGAGAGTGATTTCTTGTTTGTCCCTGCTTATATCATGATTCTGCCCAGCTATGTCACTTCCTGTCTGGCCAATCAGCCTATCAGTGTTTTATTCATTAACAAAGAAGAGAAACATATATACAGAAGAACATCCCCCATCAGAAGTGTCATTGGACCATGTTTAAAATCTAAGCCTAGTACTTTTAAGCATAATACTATTTCTTCCATTATTTCTTTTTTTTCCATTTATTTAAAGTAGAAACAAGATTGTTTTACATGTCAATCCCAGTCCTTTCTCCCTCCTCTCCTACCCTGACCCCACTAACACCCTACCTATTCCATACCCTTTCTGCTCCCCAAGGAGGGTGAAGCCTTAACTTAGACTTATTAGCTCAAGTGCATATTAGTAGAAAATACAGTATTGAGATACTTTAATAAACCAAAATAGCAATGCTAAAATAAAAATGCATGCCAGCTAAACTGGTAGAGTATATTTACACCTGTCAAAATTTGTTTAGAAGTTGGGGGTATCTGATGTATCTGATGTCTTTTTTTTTTCATGAGATAAAAGTAGCATGTTTTACAACATTACAAAATTAAGTCACACAAAAGCAACATGGTGAGATAAATCATATTACTACACAAAAGCAGAGTTTTACCCATTGCCTGAGGGAAAAGAAACTTACCTTAACAATTGCATGATGCCTCAGAGCAGTGAATTTTAAGTTGTGATAAAAATCCCTTCTTCAGCCTATCAGAAGAAGTTCTCCTGAGGCTCATGTGTGAATGGGCTTTTAACAAATTTCTCTCTTGCTTTCAAATTATAAACACCACTCCTCACACCACATATTTAGTCCAATATTTTCTTAAGCAACAGCTGTGCAGACTCTTTCCTAATGTCCACTGCATATGAGCAATGAGAATTTCAAGGCATGGATCATTTTGTTAATGTTCCTGATGCATGTTTGCTTACCCTCCCAAATTCAATTCCTGGAAACATAGTTAGCAGGTTTAATAGCATTCATGGTGAGTTTTATACACGTAAGTGTGATCAGGATCCAGATACATGTTGCCAAAGTATGTCTCACCCAGAAGTCCAGAAAACAGCCAAAGCACGCCTTAAAAAGCATGTAGAGAAACTTGCTCACTCCTTGTCTCCTGAAGGAGCCTTTAATCTTCACTGACCTTTCTAAGTAATTGGACATGAAACTCTTATTCAAAAGCAGGAATGTTTCTTTCCTAGTATCCCCCAGACACACGGACACATAGACACACAGAAACCACACACACACACACACACACACACACACACACACACACACACACACACAGTCTATTCTTTAGTTTTTTTTTCACCTGTCATTTGTTATATTGGTCTTTTCCATGAGTGAAGACATGAACACACAAATCTTTCTTTCCCTTATAAAACAGTTCACTGTAAATTGATCATATAGAAGTTTAAGTTACTGTTTTGAAGCATTCCAATGAAAATGAAGTACATTTACTTAGTCAAATTATGGTTCATGATTCTTAATTTTTTATTTTATCGTGTGTGTGTGTGTGTGTGTGTGTGTGTGTGTGTGTGTGTGCTGAGTGTAGGTCATGCAAATGCAGGTGTCCATGGAGCTCAGAATGTTGGATCCCATGTATCTGGAGTTATAGGCAGTTGTGGGTGCTGAGAACTGAACCTTAGTCCTCTGGAAGAGAAGTTAGTGCTCTTATCCATTGAGTCATTTCTGAGCTCCAGTGTCACTTCTCAACATAAAGAGATTCAACAGAAATGCACTCTGGCAAGCAGAAGAGGATAATCAAAAGTCCAAAAGAATCTTCAAATACATGGTAAATTACAAGCCAGTCTGTGCAACATGAAACTTTTTCCTTAAAAAACAAAAAGAAATTCAGTGTGAATATTAAAATTATCCAATCTGGCTAGAGCTTAGATTCTCCAAATGCAACAGCTAAGAACTGCTTAAGAAGAGGTGGTAAGGTGGACAGTCTTCAGGACAGAGCCTGTGGTAATGACTCATGTCCTTATTGCAGATCACAGTGCTTATGCTGTGATTTAGTTACTGAAATAGTGAGCCCACTCCCCTTGCATATACATCCTCCTCTATGCTGTCACAACTTCTCATGTTACACAGTATCAAGGTCATTTCCAGATATCTCTGCATATATCACTAGACTTCTCAGCTCCAGAAACAATAGCTGAATCAGCCTCACTTCTTTACAAATTGCCTTGTCTACTGTACTCTGTGACAGCAATGGAAAACAGGTGAAGGAAAGACCTGAAAGTCATATAACTGAATGGCTCATTGCACTTGAATGGCACGAAAACTCTTGAAAACCTTATTTTAAATAAAACAATACAA
Organism: Cricetulus griseus; assembly: GCF_003668045.3. Lineage (NCBI taxonomy): Eukaryota > Metazoa > Chordata > Mammalia > Rodentia > Cricetidae > Cricetulus > Cricetulus griseus. Next base: position 126,090,571 of record NC_048597.1, read on the forward strand.
TATGTCTTGGGGATTTTACTACAGAAGTCGTGACATAAAGTTGCAAAGAGACTCAATTCTTTATTGGTGACATCTATTTCTCTTCTATAATTCTATTACACTACTGAGTTTAAATGTTTTCTTTACTCAAACCCACAAGCAGGTAATAATAGAATAGGCTTTCAGGGATGATATCCAAATTAAGATCAGATATATTGTAGCTTTTAACTTAACCAGTGAAGACTGAGCAGATGAAAAAGAAATCTCCTCTCTTTCTCTGATGTCACCCACAGGGCAATAACCACATGCTTCATTCTCTGTTCCCACCAGGACTGGAAAGAATCGTTTCTAATAAGTGTAACATACTCAGATGTAAGAAATAGTCAGGAAAAAGAGTTGGAATTCCTCCTTTTGTCCCCATGTCCTTAATGTGAAAGCCAATCATCATCACTTACACATCTAGGCTGAGAAGCCATACAATCAACAAGTTCTCAGAAGCTTGCTTCAGGCTTTCTCAGTGACGAACTTCAAAATGTGTAACAACAGTGTCCTTTGCACTGTTTCTTCCCTCCTGGGGAGATTTCTATTGAGAGCAGGTGAATACTTGGGGTGCCTCTGAGGTCAATTCTAACTCAGGGATGTGATGCTATTTGTCTTTAGTCATGGGATACTGACTTTAACAAACCCCACCAACCCTTGTACAAGACCTGATGGAATTCTTATTTCACATGAATTTCACCGCCTGTGAGTTTCTGTTTATTTGTATCTGAGTAATAGGAGCTTCAACTAAAGTAGAAAAGCAGACATGCAAATTTTTGTGTTTTACAATATGTATCCATTGCTTTCATTTTTGCATCTTCCATTGCAGTTTCTGGCTGCCATATGGCTCTCTTTAGCTAAATGGTTTTAAGATGGCTATTGGATATCTACCTCCTCATTATTTCTGTGAGCTGTCTCCCAACACCCAACCTTTATATGATATATGCGGCTGTTCAAACCTGGATATAATCCCAGGCATTGAGCAAAGTAAGGTTGTCATAGGTACATGTCTTCAGGAAAGAAACAACAGTGCTAAGAGTTGTCACAATCTTAGTCATACTCCAAGTTTCAATACACTATTAATGACAATGAAATTTTTCTCATTCATGCTCTTGGATCAGTGAAAATAAGTCCATAAGCAGATATACATACATACAATACAGAAATGACTACTTATTTAACTAGCACAAAAATTTCAATTAATATTTCTAAAGCATGAAGAAATAAAAATTGTGAAGATATATGGAGCTCAAGAGATGGCTCAGTGGTTAAGAGCACTGACTGATCTCCCAGAAAACTTTGGTTCACTTCCTAGTACACATATGGCAGCTCACAATTGTCTGTTATTCCAGTTCTAGGGACCTGACACCCATGGCAAAACAACAATGCATATAAAATAACAATAAACAAATTTTAAAAAATGTGAAGATATCTTTCCATCTACTAAAAATACAAAATCACAGATAAGGACCAGTGAGATCTCAGTGGGTAAAAGCACTTACCACTCAGTCTAGTGATTGATTTTGATGCCTTGATTCACATGGTGAAGGGAGGAACAATATGCACATGCACACTAAGTTAAATACATTTAACAAAATATTTAAAATCTAAAATAGGTTCCCATTTACTTTTGTTCTTAATGGTGTTTATGTTGTCATGGTTATTATGCAGTTAGAAAATGAAAAACTCATTTTTGGTTTGGCCAACTTTACTGAAAAATTCAAGGTTTGATTATATTCACTCACCAGGGTTCTCATATCAAATATCTAGCAATATCCAATTTCTTTTTTGAATGGTTTTAATTGGCTGGTCTATATATTTTATAGTTTCTGATGGACTAGGAGTGTAAGTCCCTTCTCAGTAGATATTCAGTTTCTTATCCATTGTATTTATCAGAGAAATTGTCTGATAAATCCAAAAAGACACTATGATAAATATCCAGCAGTCCATTTTATCATTTTTATCCATTTTTATCTCCAAAAATCTAATAATGTAAATGGAGTTGAATCATTTCCTTAATTGCCAGAGTTCTCAGTTATCAAACATGAAGCGACATCAAAGGTGAGTTTTTCCAGCTCTGTTGTGTTGTGATATTTGACGGAAGCCTACCCTATCACTTTGTGTTCTCATTTTCACAATTCCCTGCTGTTTACTTGAAAACTCCACTCATAGAACTGTCATCCCACTCCAAGAAATCACGAATGGAGCTAAAGGGAAATGGCAGATCTAGTAGCTCAGTTCTCCAAGTCATAAATAAGAAGATGACTCTCCCAAAGGTAGTTTTTTTAATACAGAAGCCAGACCAAACCTTGACTCCAAGTATTTGTCGTTTGCATTTCAGTGCACTTCCTGCAAGAATGTCAACAAAAGAACAACCAAACCAATGAAGACTTTCCTCAAACTGTCATCTCCAGCAAAGTCAGTTTCAGATGTACATACTTGTTCATTTTAATTGTGACACAATATAGACATACATTAACTAACATGTATTCATATGTAACATTATAATGTATAGCATTCACACATATTAGTATATTTCATATAAAATTTTATATTTAGTAGACTTTTTACAGTCACACATATTTTACTTGTTATTGACATGTTTTGTAGAGTTGCCATCATCTGTATCTCCCTGCAATAAGTAGTTCATTTTCTCCAAAAGATATTTTTATGGAAGACCTTTTAGAATTTATTCCCTGAATTAAAAAAACATAGAGCAATTAATAATTAAGTATGGTACAACATTGCAAAGGGTTCACCTATTTACTTATTCTTTCATTCAACATATTTTTAGGTGGCAGGTAACCTGCCATTATTGGTAGATATTACAGAAATAACAGAAAATTGTATGGCTAGCAAGGATCCTTGTAGGAGATTTAAACATTAAATTAAATTAAATTTAAACAATAAGGAAGGTCCCAGTGGAATGCTAAGGTTTTTAAGATATGACAACTTTAATGAAGATTAATTACCATCTGCAAAGATATGCAGCAAGATCTGGTCATGTCATGGAGCTCAGAGAAGCTTACCCTGCCTGTTCAGTTTATTTGACATCTTAATGATGAGTATAATGGGTACACTGAGGCATTAGTGGAACAGGGAGTAGACAGTGAATTCCCGGAATGAGACTTAAAGAAGAAATGGCACCAAGTGGTGTAGAGGACAACCTAATCACGCCTGCTTGGGCGTGGTCAGGCACACCTGTAGCCAGCTCCAAGTAGGCATGGTTAGGGCGTCCCCTACAACATATTGATAATTCACCTTTTAAGGCTGGAAACAAGAAGCAGTGGAGCTTCACCTGAACAAGACAGATGCTGTCTGACAACACTAACATGAGTAAGTACCATGGCCTGAGGCCACATAAGGGATATGAAGAGATGTATTTTCTTTGTCCTAATACAAAGGGGGAGTCCTACAAGCCTTTTGAGGTGATAACTTAATGAAAACCTTTCCATTGTGAAAACATATTTCAGATGAAGTACAGACAGCAAATAGGAGCAGAGCCTCTATAGTATATAGCCATTACTTGAAAAGATTGTAAGAGTGGGACTGATAAATTGAGCAAGGAGCAACGAAGAGACCCTGTCTCAAACAAGAAAGATAAAGGATAGGTGAATGCCTGGGTTTTCTCAAACCTCCACACATGCCATGGGATACAAGTGGTTTCACTCAAGCACATGATCACAGAGATTTCAAAAGGAATGAGTCATCTCACTTGTGAGAAACAGCAAAGGAGGGTTTGAATGGAATGTGATGGTATTTAGACTTAGGTAAATAAGAGCATGTCATTTTACTTTAGGCAATGTTAAAAGTATCAAAAGTATCTCTCTTCATGTGAGGTGTGGTTTCAGTGCCAGAATAAATTATGTTAGACCTTAATTTTAAAACAATCTATTGTCAAATGATTAAGGTATGGGAATCTTGTTTTTCTGGTTGTCTCAATAGGGGGAGACTTTTCTGTGGGTAGAGACTACACATGGAGAAGAAGGAAATGCATTGTGAGATGTCTCAGATTGGCTGTGACAAAAGTAGGACTAAAGAAGTAGGCAATTAATACATAATTATACACAACTTGTCACATTGGTATATGGACCAAGAACTCTTTCCTCTGTCATAAATGCATTTCCATTTATCATTACTAGAAGGAACAGCTGTTTGAACTTCTCAAAGGCACAAGTTATTCTTAGAAGTTTCATGGTTTGAAGGAAGCAACTTTGGCATTCCTGCATTTTTTGGTTAATAAAAAGAGAGAAAAAAAGGGGGGATGCTAGAATTACATTCAGCCAGTCTTAGACTAACTATGTCTCCTTGCTTTCCATTCCAATCTTATTAGACAAAAGGTTTGAGAAGGTCAAACAGGGTGGTGTGGGTTGGAAACTCACACAAGAGACCCTTAAGGGAGAATCATTAACACTCTTGTAAAGGTCAAATGGATTCTTATATTTTTTACTTAGTTTTGATTTTTGAGCTAGAATAAAATGAGATAAAATAGTAAAAGACCAAAGTAAAAGTAAAGAGCTGGCAGTTGAGCAGGGAAGGGAGAAAGACAGGGTGTGAGTGTGAACCCAGAAAATAACTATGCAAAATCCTGGTTAGGGAAGAGGATTTACAAAAGGAAGTCCTTCAGAGGAAATAAATAAAATTACTACCTATCTGTGCCAAATATTCAAACAATATGATTAAACAAACCACTGGGCTTAAGAGAAAATTGTAAATAACACAGATATATAGCAGTAATGCAATGTTTGTAGAAATTTACAAAGTCAAAATTTCATCAAGCCAAAGGCTGGGTGTAGCTCAGTAGGTAGAGTGCTCATCTAACAGGTACAAAGATCTTGATTCAATTCCCAGCACCATATAACTGATGTGGGCAGGAGCACACCTGTAGTCACAGCACATGAGAGGCGAAGGCAGGTGGTTCAGATCAAAGTCATCTTTAGCTATACATAGTAAGTGAGAAGAAAGCACAGGACACATGAGGACCTATCTCAAAGGATAAATCATTTAACAATATAGCCGAAATTCTAGTCTCAGTGCTATGTCATCAGCATGGTCCATGGTGCCTATGGGTACAGGCGCAGCTGTCACTGGACCTATGGCCACCCCCTTTTATCTTGTTAGGTTATAGCGATTTGCTGCCCAGATGACACCTTTTAAATAATGACAAAATTACTTTCTCACAGAACCTGAGGAAGGTGTACACTCAGTCTCTGCTCTCCCCCATCACATGGTCTCTGAACAGCCTCTTTTGGTAAACTTTCAATCAAAGGGTACAACTTTTCCAACAAGAAAGAATGTTGCATGGCATTAAAATGTAATGTTGCATTTATAAAATTCACAGTATAGTATAGAAACACAATCAGTTTATGAAGGTTGAAAACATATTTCCTTTAACTCCCCAACATCACACTGAAAAACTGTCATCATTACATTGTTTACAAATGGAGGACAGAGCTGGAGGGTTAAGTAAAAGTGGTGTAAGTTATACAGAAAGGGACTGGCCAGCTTCTATTGTGATGCTTGACTCCAGGAAGAAGTTAGAAAAGAAAATGAGGTTTACAGAGGTTCTGCACATGAACAGAAGTTCACACAACAGGCGGGATTCAGAGAATGCAAGCCATGCAATTATGCAAAAATGGCAGAGGATAAATGAGTATTTTATCCATTATTTTTTTTCCAAGTTTCCAAGAATAGCAAATTCTCTGATCCATATTTCTAACTGACAAAAATTAACAGCTTTAGTTTTAACTGGAAGCATTTTCCTCCATATACTCTGTGAAAGTATCATTTCCAAACATGGCATGAAGGTCTCAGATCTTGAAATGTGAACACATAAGCACTGTCTCCTTGCATGATAAATAAAATAGTTGCTCTCATATGGCTATCCCAGGGACTGTAAAATGAAATACAAATTCATATATCCTCTACTTACTAATTTATAAGGCAGATATTGAATATTTAATACTTTTATGAATTAATGGAAAAGCTATAATGCCAAGAAAATGGATGGGCTGTGCTTGAACAACTTTTCAAGTACCCATCTCCTTCACAGCATCTATTTGTAAGGGATACAGCAGATGAGGACCAGAATTTTAAGAGGATGTGCATTTTCATCAGATCCTGCCAGAAAAACATGTACCACATACCCAAGATGCCCAGGGTGGCAGTGAGATGTTGGGTTAGTGGGCAAGGAATCAGGGCAAAGAGGTGAGGCTGTCTTAAAGGCTAATGTCATGTGATTCTATGCTTAAAATTAGTTCAAATATAAAGCATAGATGCCTTTCACAAATCTAGTTAGAATGTCTCTTCTCATTTCCTTTCTAATTTAGCCATCTGGATTAAGAAAACATCTGTCCATTCATGAAAAGTACCTGTCTCATATGAACAAGCAAACAACCTTGTATGAAATTGTGGAGGGTAAGTGCAGAATAGAAAACAGATGTTCAGTACCCATCTCCATAAAGACCTACATTTACCCCAAAGCTGGAAGCCTGCTGCCACGTATTTCACTTTGTGCCTCATATCTGTAACTGTGTGCCTGCGGCTTCCCCCTCTAGACCACAGATTTATTTGCCATGTTTGAATCTCTAAAGATTCCTCTCTGGTGATTCATTCCCCCCCACACACATCCCAGCCCTGCAGAAAACTAAATCTCCTTCACTTGCTACTGGAGAGGGTTTTTTTTTTTTTTTTCCATAATCATCAATAACACCCACTGCAGAGATTCCTGCTTTCAGCTGCATGGGCAGATGCTGGTACTCCCTGAGTCTAACTTGCTAATTGAATAGAGCTATAAATTATCTATGAGTCACAGACACCCTGCTGAAAAAGTAAATGGCATGCCTGACTTAGTGCCCTTGTGGTCTTACTTTTCTATATTTTACATGTTACTTTTTAGCAAGATATCATATTGCTGCTGCTCTGGGTTTTTCTTGACTTCTCTTGCTCCAAGGTTTTGTTGTTGTTGTTGTTGTTGTTGTTGTTGTTGTTTATTTCTCTTGGATTTGAAAATGGTGTTATAAAGTGCAAACTTCTGTTCAGGATTTTTTATTTACAAAATTACTGCTATAGAATATACTTGAGCATTGCAAACCCTCCTAAAGTGATGTGTATTGTCTGTTTCAGTTCTTTCTTCATTCGGTTTTTGCTGACAATTTCTTACAGTGTGTGGAAAAAAGCTTGCTTTCATGGACACTCAACTAAACCTTGCACAATGTTGTCAATTGTGCTTTCATGTTCTGAGATTATTAAATAAATATCAGTCTTGTTTGAAATTCAAGGAAACCATCTGCAAATTCTTCACATGGGGAAACTGAGATATAGAGGCTGACTTAAATTACAGTCTCAAGATTTTATAGGGTTAAACTGAAATTCATGGTTTTAAGCAGGCATATTTTCTTCAGTTCTTGTCTTTAAATTCATTACCTACAATAATTAGAGGAAAGATTGTTAAAAAATAAACTGGGGAAAAATGTCTTCATCAAACTTACTTTGTCTGCACCCAAACTCCAATCAAAATTCTATGTTGTGGATTTGATTACAGAAATTAGATATCTTTAAAAATTGTCTACTCTTTACAGTTTGAATAAAATAGTAGCTTATATAGAGAAAAAATTGGTTATTTAACCATAAAATCAGATTGACATATTATAAAGATCTGAGAACAAAGCCAGAGAAATGCATGAAATGCTGTGGACAAAAGTGAGCTGAGGTCACAGGTAGGAAGGTAACAATGTGATCAACTGCCATGAATTTAAGTTAGATTATATTCCTACGAGTTTCTGGAGTGTATTGGGTGTACAAAGTATGATAAGAAGGTTAGGGTGCATAGAGAAAATTTTCAGGACCTGAGGACAGATACAATAATACCTCTTGAACTATAGATGCAAATTCCTAGATATATTATGATGGTTAATAGTGACTGTTATTTGATGGGATTTGAAATCACCATAGAAACAGTCATGTTACAAATCAGTGAGGGAGTTTCTAGATGGGGTTAACTGAAGTGAAAAGTCCCACTCTGAATGGGGTCAGCACCATCCCACTGCCTTATGTCTTAGACGGAACACAGGGAGAAAGTGAGAGAAGCTTCAGCATAAATCTCTCTTGCTCTAGGACTGTGGACATGATGTACCCAACTGCTTGACTTTCCTGCTGCCATGACTTCTTTGCCATGGGGAATTATGAGTTGAAAAATAGCATTTCTTCTTCCCTTAAATTACAATTCCCAGGAATTTTGTCATAGGAATGAGAATACTAGCTAATAAATATAGATTGATTCTAGAAACAATATGTGGGATCCAGTGAGTTGCTGGTGATTGTCTCAATCCAATCTGCCTAGTCAAAGCTGAGACTTCAGAGTAATAGTCCAAGATGCTCCCAAGCCAATAAAATATGGGCCACTGATCATAGTGACTTGTTGCTTATAAAAGCCAGAAAAGTCTACAATAAAGCTGAGCAAGAGTTATGCTATCTTCAGTAGTGTTCTCTAAGTAGATGTCATCAACACCAAGTTAGACAGAGTTAGGAAGTACTAAAGGTTGTCTGTGCAATAGTGTGTAAGCCAGAGCAGGAAAACCTGCTGACGGAGACCCTGATGTGCCCTCCACTGGGTAGGAAATAACTTACAGTGACACATCACAACTGTTACAATAAATCTTTCCGTAGAGGGAGAGGCCATCAGGTGGCTGGGGACTTTCGGTTTCCTTTTCGGCTTGCTGTACAGACTGCTGCCATGCCAGCTGGCTAGGTTGCTCTGTAAGTAAGGCTTTTCCCTATTAAATACCCTTATATTTCTACTTGGCTCTGTATTGGTAATTTCCCACTTTATACCACCTCACAGGAAGCTCAGGTGTAAAGACTGTCAATAGATGGCTTCTTTATTAGTTCACAGTGACCAAACCCCATACAAAGCCAACACTGTCCTCATCAACTAAGGCAAATGAGCAAGAGCCTGGCTTCAACTCACATGCTCCTCTGGGTTCTAAAGGCCTTGGGACTGAGACAGCTGACCACATGTTCCTTTAGCACAGATGGATAGTTGTCTTTTTAAGGTGGTTACTGGTGGAGAAATCACATTCTGTGCCTGAGTGTGTATGTGTGTGTGTGAGTGTGTGTGTGTGTGTTTCTTTGTGGGCCTACAGACCAAGTTCAGGATATTTTACTTTACACCTGGAATAAACAGATATGAGTAAATACACAGGTCGGGAATCAAAACAGTGGCGAGAATGGGTAAATAATTACTAGTCACATCAGAACAAAGACAAAATTGAGAATCCAATACCTACATTTCACAGAGACATTTTAGATACAAGTTTAGTGGCTGCACCCACAGCAGCCTGCCTTTAATGACTTGGCTTCAACAGCACAGCTTGTCAGTTTTGTTTTAAGATAAATGCCATCCTGATATCTATGACAAGTCACTGACTCTGTGCCATACAGACTTAAACTTCTGGAATAAAATTGACATAAATTGAAAAAAAACTATAAAGAGGTGTCAGTGTACTAAGATATAGGAAGGCAGAGGCAGGGCTGTGGAGATGTTTGAGCACACACAATGAAAGAGTAGAGACCAGAGTCCAGCGTCCTAGCAACCATGCAAATGCTTGGTGGGCATAGTGGCCCACCTCTCCTCTCAGCACTTGATAGCTGAAGAAGTGGCTAGTCATCTGAAGCAAAGTGACTAGTTAGAGTAAAAGAATTAGTAAGTCTTGAGTTCCACAGTGTCTCAACATGCTAGATACATCAATGCCAATCTCTGGCCTACACAAACAATTCACTCATATGCACACATATCTATATTCTTAAATATCCTCTCACACATGCAAAATGCATACATACATAGATACATAACATGCATGAAATATGAATGGAAAATTAAAGGATGGAGCAGTGCAATGCCATGTTTTAACTGAGGACAAGCAATCAAGATTTGAGATCACTTTGAGTGTTTCCCCTACTGAGTTCTAAATCTTAGAATTTTGATAAGTTACAATTCCTTGAAAAACTGAAGGAAAATTGGACCTTCACTGCTGGAACAGGAACTAGAAACATTCCACTGTTAACATCCAACAATATGGTGAGGTTTCTAGACTCTGCTACTGCAACTTGCAGAAAGCCTCTTCATTGCTCTGCACACAATTATTTCTTTATAAGAACTGAACAGCTGCAGAACTGAGAACAGTTTTAGTAGGGCTGTCACTGAACACCTAAGACTGCAGTGTAGAGCCACATTACAAAGCTGAAAATTACATCTCATGAGATTAATAGGCAGAAATAATTGATGTCATTCTTTATGCTCCAAGTGTTTTACGCAGTTCACCTCATTACCGCTCCTGGCGTTCCTGTATTGTAAGTTGGAGGGCAGGTTTTCTACCTCATACTCATTACTAGAATAGTGGAATGAGCAGGGAGAGGGAGTGGCTGTATCAGAGCTCTTGTGTAATTCAGGAGTATGGCTACAGAGAGGGAGTTTATGGCGCCAGATAGAAACAGGTCTAGCACTGTTCCTAAAAATCTTTAAAACATGAGGTATTAGTGGGCAGGTAGCACCAAGATACAATATATCTAGGCTCACAATTCTCAAGTACAAATTACCAGAAAACACAACCATAGGCAAACTCATGTCAGAAATGTGCTATTAGTGCAAAGCTCCTCTGAGAACAAACTTCCATAAGCTTCTCTGAAAGCTGGGATATGACTCAAGGGTAGGGCCTATGATACTTTATCTTGATTGACAGTGTGTTCAGAAATTAGAATTACCATGGAGTCAGACTCCTGTGTTTGTCTCCGAATATTTATAACAGAGTTTATCAGAAGGATGACAGAAGACTCATCCCAAATGTGGGCAGAAATCTGGAGCCCAGATTAAATAAAAAGGTGAAGACAACTTGGAGCCGCAGCATTCATTTTTCTTCTTCCTCATCCAGATACACGGTGCCTACCTATCTCAGAGATCTGCCACTTTCATGGCAAGCACCTTCTCCCTGGACTTCTTTGTTTTTTTACTAATGCAGTTCCAACCAACATAAACCAATGAAATCCGTCTCTCCTCCAAGGCAGAAGGCTGCAAATAAGTAATTGCTGAGTACTCATCCCCAAGAGACAACTCTGTCACCCTACCTCCAGCTCTGAGAGTATCAGGCACCATGGGCCAAAGATATTTAAGACCTGGTGCCAGGGAGAGTCAAAGGAACATTGGCCAACAGGCATGATGTCACTGTTACACATTTAAAAACTCTCAGTAGCTGTTATGACCTGTCCCAGGCCTGTATCAGATATCAGCATGGACCATCTACAATTCACCATGGGGTGGGAAGGATTTCACATGCCTCCAGCTCTCTCAGGATTTGTACAGTTAATTGTTTCTGGAGGAGTGAGAGAGACTGTCTGCAGTTGTATAGCCACAGGTAACATGTTCATGCTCCTGTTAGTAACCAGAATTAAACACATTGCTTCACCACTAACAACATTAACAACAAAGAAAGAATATGAAAGTTGAAGCAGAACACTATTTGGAGAGAGGGAAGAAGACAGTAGGAGGGGAGACAGTAGTGGCTCTGTGATCATAGTGCATCATATACTTGTATGAACATACCATAATAAAACCATTGCTGTATTTAATTAATATGCCCTAATAAAAACTCAAAAATTATCATCCAATTAAATGTTTAGCCATATAAGCAGATCTGGCAGAAGAGTTGCCCTTAGTCAGTCATGTGTGATTCAGTTATTAGGGTTACATTTTCCTTTCAAATGAGAAGTTAACAGAGGTTAAAAGGAAGAAAGGAACAAAAGCGAAACAAGGAGTAGAGAAGACCTGGATTTTCATTGAGACTTTGAACCTGATATTCTCTGTGCCCATTTTCCCCACAGTATTTAGTGAATTTATTTTGGAGTCTTAACTGGTTCTAATGATGTTAATTAGTGAAAATCATATACTGACCTGCTAATGATACCTTATATTTTTATAAAGATACACATTCTGAAGTCATCTGCCTGGCCTGGCAGCACAGTGAAGAACTTATTCATAGGCCAATTCAAATACAGCTATTTTGGAGTTTAGTAATCGAAAGCACTCTCAAAGCCCAGAGCAAAATGGAGAGTGTTTTCTGTTACAGATTGCTTTGTGACACATTGCTTTTATCCCACAGATGCTATTTAAAGTGACAGAATCATATGAGGTGATTAATGAAGGAAAAGGCACAGAGCAGAGATAGAACAAAGCAAAACAATTTAAAATGGGTAGATACTCGTCCTTCATCCAAAGATAGGTCTCCAGAACTGAATGTCAGCAACATAGCCAAACTGAGTGAGATAATGCAAAATACTATGCTATTTATGATAAAAAGTGGGCAATTGGTATGCTTTATCACAAAATAATAGGAAGTAAGAAAGATAAATAAATGTTAGTTCCCAAATTTTCATGTCTATATTCTGAGGTGATGCACAATTGTTTAATGCTTTTTTCCGTGTGTGCTGAAGACCATATTAGCTACAAAGATACCAAAACCCTTTCTGGAAATTATGTGATAGAAAGAGAAAAATAAAACTTCTGCCTCATGATTGTCAGGCATACCTGGTCTTGGCCCCTTGAAATTAAAAAACAACTATATATGTATATGAATATACATAATCAACTGGCTTGTACCCCCCCCACATACATACATACATACGCACATGCAAGCTGAACACACTGAAAACTAACTGTTGTAAGATCCTTCTGAGAACTGAAGTCTTAGAGCAAACTGCTGCCCATAAAACTGGAAACAGGAAGACACAGGAGAACAAAATTCAGTTGGAGCATGAGGACATACACTTGCTTCAGGAGCATTCAGGCAGACAAGATTGAAAGATTAAAATCCAACCATAATGATATCATCATCATCATCATCATCATCATCATCATCATCATCATCATCATCATCATCGTCATTTGAGACAGGGTTTCTCTGTGGCTTTGGAGGCTGTAGACCAGGCTGGCTAGAAACCTCTGGAACCAAGAAAAGGCAAAAGAAGTGAAGTCACCAACTCCATGCCTCCCCTGCCAGCCACCCAGTGAGTGTTCCAGAAAAAGCCTTTCCTGCTACATTTTGACCTTAGCTTAGTGATGCTGGTTTTTCATATCTGGGTTTTAGAATTTAAGAAAATAAACTGTGGCCGGGCGTTGGTGGTGCATGCCTTTAATCCCAGCACTCGGGAGGCAGAGGCAGGCGGATCTCTGTGAGTTCAAGGCCAGTCTTGTCTCAAGAGCAAGTGCCAGGGCTACACAGAGAAACCCTGTCTGGAAAAACCAAAAAAAAAAAAAAAAAAAAAAGAAAAAGAAAGAAAGTAAACTGTGATGTGGCATGAACATTCTTAGGCTTTCTTTACTGTTTCTCTTCCATTCCCTCCTGCTTATGTTCACACTCCCTCTCCCTCCCTTTTGCATTTCTTCATCTAACTTCTGTTAATCTCCTTTCCTTTGTAACTGTTAAGTGAAGGTGGCATGCTGATGACTTCTGTATCCCTGGCAAACACCATGCAATTTCCTTTTGGAATTACTTCTCTTCTCCCTTTGGACTAAATGACATTTAAGAATTACTTTTTTCCTTTGGGTTTTTTTGAGACAGGGTTTCTCTGTGAAGCTTTGTAACCTATCCTGGCACTTGCTCTGCAGACCAGGCTGACCTTGAACTCACAGAAACCCACCTGCCTCTGCTTCCTGAGTGCTGGGATTAAAGGCATGTGCCACTACCACCTGGCTAAAAATTACAGTATTTTAAAACATTGCAAGCAAAAACAAACAAACCTATTTGTCACTTGTGACACACTACACATTCTCCCCCATGTTATTAATGTCAACATTTCTCAATTATTCAATCCAAAAGTCTTGTCATCTTCTCTGAACTCATTCTCTCACATCCCTCATCCATCCCATTAGCTGTGTCATCAACTCTTCCTCTTGCTTTTATATGATTCCTTCCTTGACTTCTCTACACTTTAATGCCTTTCCTCATTCTGCAGCCCAGGTGACTGCAATAGCTGAAGCCACCACATGGCTGTTGCCACACATGAGTGTCCTCACAGTGATGGACATACCTCACCTATCTGGTCTCCCCTCTGGTTTTCAGGGGGAAGCTATGTGTACAAATTTCTTTATATCATTTACAGTAAACAAGTCCTCCAACTTCTTATTTAACAAAGGGACTACAGAAGGATATGCTGCCTATGGGGTCTGAAGAGAGGGCTCAGTGTTTAAAAGCATTGGCTGTTCTTCCAGAATGCCTATTCTAGATTCCCAGCAACCACCTGGGTGCTTACAGCTGTCTGCAATTTCAATTCCAGAAAATCTGCTCCTTTTTCTGACTCCCATGGGCACTAAGCATGTGTGTAGTACACATACTACGAGCAGGAATAACACTCAAATGCATATACAAAATAAAATAAAATAAAATAGGATTGTACTGCTGAGATTATATCTTTGTTCATAGGTGTATTGCACACTCTCTTACCTTCACCAGTCTTAGTTCAAATACCCATTTTCTCAGTGAGGTCTTTTATTATTTCTTAATAACTTGTAATATCACTCTGTCTACTTTTTCCAATGGCTCTTATCAATGTTGCACATGTTCTTTATTTACATCTGTATTACTATTCCCAAGGATATAAGCATCACTGGGCTACAGGTTTATCTATTCTACTTACTGTTAAATCTTGGGTGTAAGAACAGCTATGAATTTGTTACCTAAATTTAGTCATATTTAAATATATGCACTTTCTCTGCAAAACAGTTAGGTCACTAACATAATGGACGTATGATCAGAGTGGGACCCTTATAGAGAAATTTCATATTTTGCAGTAACTATATTTCATTCTTTTAAAAAATCTACTATTCACTTTTTACTCAAGTAGTATCCATTCACTGTTCACTTTGAACAAAGTCCTCTGGGAGGCATCAGCAGCCACACATGGAAGAACAAGGCTCAATTTAGAAATTTAAGTATTATTCTTGAAACAGAAATGAAGAAAAACACAAAATTAAAATGACATGAAAGACTGAGGCCAGGACCACAATGGAAACAAAGGTGTAAAGCATTATAGAGGATTATTTTACTCACTCATTGAACTATTGAAAAAGTAGCACTGGGTATTCTTCCTCTATAAGTGAAGAACCAATCAGGAAATTCAGGGTTACAATAGCTGCCCATTCCTTCCCAGGGCCTCTCACAAGCAAAGTGTTGGCTATGGTTAGCACCGGGGATATTTTTGGCCTGTCCATGGTTTTCACCCATATAAGACATGCAGATCCCTTCACATTTTGCCATGGTGTAGATTTCTCTATTCTCAATAGAAATGCATGTTGTGTCAAACCCTGACAACCAGATCATTCTGCTGTGTGTCTAAGAGCAATGTCTTCCAAACAAATTAGATCACTTCCATGTATTTTCTGATATCTTCCTAAGATACATAGAGCATGGTTGCATCATAAATTTATTTTTTCTTAGACTCACTAGGACCCAAAATAATACTGCTATCTTAGGCCTCTCCTAAGTATTCATCTTCAAGTCACAAAATTTGTTCAAGAATAAGGAGTAGTTGAACATGACCAGTCTATCAATTTTATTCAAAGAAACACACATCCGAAGAACTGCAAGAAGCAGTATTTTATTTAGATATAAGATTCTGAATAAGTACTATTGAGTCTCTCAGTACTGAAAGCATAATGTAATATGGTTTATATAGATTTCACTTACAGTTTTTATGCCCCAAACTAGAATACACTGAACATCACATAAACTATATGGATAACAGGAAAGCATGCATTCATTAAGTTAATAGTGAGAATCTATAATTGCTACAGATGCAAATCAGTTAGATGAAATGGCTGCACTACAGTCATATAGAAAATTAATTCCAACAGTGATAATCATTATTATCTGTAATCCATCATCAGGAGAGAAGCAAATTGGAATATTAACCAAAACCTCTGCACATACTAAAGTTCAAAGCTTCCTCATGTTCACCCCATTACCCTAGCTCACCCTTAATGTGCTGCATGTCCCTGAGAGAAGGCAGTAATCGTCACAACTCCAATTATCAGGTAAGCACACAAAGCAAGAAAATATTATCTCGCAATGGGATGTCATCTGCAAATTGGATTAGGTTGGGAACCTGGCTAAGAGAGACATCTTGCCTCATCTTTGAGATTTGTTTATTTATTTATTTTGTCATCTCAAGCTACTCATAAAACTTCCTTGGGCTTTTAGTTTCCCATTTGGAAATGGAATAACTATGACTCTGTTGCCCACTTTAATACAACACACACTTGGATTCTTTGTTTATATGATAATAAAAGTGTTATAATGCAAAATACTTCATAGCATCATTCTAAACTTGGCTACTATTTGCTGTATTTTCACATTATTTAGTGTAAGTTGAACATTGTCTTCTGCACAAATCAAGCTAGCCAATAGTCCCTGCCATATAAGCACATTCAAAATGTCAGAGGCTTAATAGCTTGTCATTACCATGGATACATATTAGTCACCATAAATACATCTTACTCATCTTGACATTTAGTGAGTTAATTACTAATTTTTCTCTAATCGTCCTTGTGGAGATGCCCACATATGTCTGTAGACTTCACATATGACTCTTGTGAGCCCACTGGGCCTTGGGCTCAAGTGACAACTTTGATCACAAGCATTCAACACAGGCAAAGAAAGGTTCATCCTTTAGTGCTGCCTGGTAGCAGTTTACATTACATACTCCCCTCTCACATTTCATTCTCCATTGCTTCTTTTACCCATCAATCTCTTATGTCCTTCTAGTTTCCCACCAGGGCAGCACTCTGGGGTTACTTCTGTCACTCTACAATGAATCCAGGGCTTCGATTTCCTGTCTGTTGTACTGTTCGTAACAGAATAAGACTTTATAAGTCTTTTTAAATCTTTTATTGTATCTCTGTGTCTGTCTGTCTGTCTGTCTGTCTGTCTGTCTGTCTCTCTCTCTCTCTCTCTCTCTCTCTCTCTCTCTCTCTCTGTGTGTGTGTGTGTGTGTGTGTGTGTGTGTGTGTGTGTGTGTGTAATGTCAGTGTTGTGACACAGCAAGTATATGGAGTTCAGAGGACAATTTTTCAATCATGTGTCTCTACTGTATGAACTCCAGAGAGTTAACTCAGGTTATCAGTGCTGGAAGTAGGCACCTTAACCAACTAAGCTATCTGGCCTCCCCAGCCTTAAGATTTTTTCGCTTAAGCAGAAAACTTGGTGTAAATTTATTGTCACAGGTAAATGAATATTGAATAGTATACAAGTGAAAATTATTCCCAGTTATTTATTCCAACACTCTTGATTTTATTTTTTCTTGCTTTCTTATGATCAGGAATTTGTTTTTATAGCCCAAGTTTAATTTAGTTTTAACAATGGAGCTACATCAACTTCCTCTGAATAGAATAAAGGATGTTTGCTTCTGTTTGGGGAAGAAAAAATCCATGTGTCAACTAAGTTTGTCAAGTTCCTGAGTGAGCTATATGAGGGGTATATGGTAAGCCTTAAGAAAACTCTAATTTTTTACAGAATGTTCTCAATATCAAATCCAGTACCTGAGAGACGTGAAAGGAGATGTGATGCTTATATTCAGCAGATCTCTGCCATAAAATCAAACGTCCAATGGGACTGGCTCAGATAATGAGATCTGCAGTGTCAACGTTTTGATGATAAGCGTGAGAATATTAGAATCACAAATCCCAGAAACTCTGCACCCTGACAGCAGCAGGCCCTGACAGTTCCCTTGAAACTTTGTTCTTGCTAGAGCCTGTAACAAAAACAGAAGCTGATGCTTAAAGAAAAACATGTATGTGCTTTTCAAAACCAACATCTGCCATCCATCATTCTTGTCAGGCTAATCCTAGTCTGAAGCCCAGAACACCCCAAGCAAATAAGTACAGGCTCTTTTCATAAAGGAAATAATATGCACAAATTCTGACAAAATGAAGAACTTTTTAACACAAACTTGAGATGGTTGAAGCACATGAAAAGTAGAAATGGATGTACTGGACTTGGACCAGGCAGGAGTAGTTGAGCACAGGGGACTATCAACATGGAGCTCTACTTTGATATCAACAATGCCACCTGCAATCAAGATGAGAGTCAATTAGAAAGAGTCCTAGAAATATTTACATACAATTATATACAGCCAATGAAATGGAGATTTTTTGTGTAGTGCTACAAAAGGAATAGAAAAAAATAAAAGAGGAAATACAAGATTTATTTTCTGTATTAAAATGAAGAATGTACTCTGCCATTCCAATAGGCTTTACTTAGTAGGCTCAAGAGCCTTGTGAGTTCCAGTTTCAAGAGTTGCTAGATTTTCAGGTCTTGTCTGTTCTCTTTGACAGGTGATAGGGGCTGTTGCTTTGATTGAAGACAAGGCAAGTGCCTTCTAAGACAGTTTGTGTCTCTCAATATCTGCAAGCTTGTCTCCTACTAGCTACTGTTAAATAGAGTTACCATGCACTGTTATCCAACTGTCTAAATCCTGCAAGACTGGACACATAAGAGCACAGGCTATAAGAAGTGAATTTGAGCCGGGCGTTGGTGGTGCATGCCTTTAATCCCAGCACTCAGGAGGCAAAGGCTGGCAGATTTCTGTGAGTTTGAGACCAGCCTGGTCTACAAGAGCTAGTTCCAGGACAGCCTCCAAAGCCACGGAGAAACCCTGTCTCAAAAAACCAAAAAATAAATAAATAAATAAATAAATAAATAAATAAATAAAGTGAATTTGTTATGTCCAAAATGAAAACAAAGGGCAACAAAGCCCAGTGTCCTGGAAAGTTGTTCCTCTAAGGTTCAATAACACTCTCAGTGGTGGATTGAGTCACTAGTTCTTCTGCCTCATTGCTCCTAATTCAAGTGACCTGCAAAGAAAGCATTGCATCCAGTTAATGTCAAATAGGTAATGTTGGCTAAAGTGGAGAAGAAACTTCAAAGAAGAGAAAAGGAACAGAATTCTGGCTGTTCTCATTTCCATTTCACAGTCTCAGAATGTTATATTCTAGTTTATTTAACAGTTTTTCCTAAGGACTACAAATAAGAAACATAATGGTTCTGGTCCAACACCACATAGAGAACCGTCCATCACTCAGTAGATAGCAAATACAGTAAAATGTAGCTATGCCACAAAGGGAAGGTATTGAACCTACTAAGTGAGGAGAGTATTTGCAGTCCTCAAAAGCACTCTGCTTATACTTAGTACACAACTGTAAGAAATAGAGTCTGCCTACAATCTAGCCCAAGAGTCTAGATAAAGAGAGATAAATGACAAAAGAGGTAGGGAGAAATATTTGTATAGGTATTACCTCATGTTGAGTGCTTTGGATCCCCTGTTTATCTTTTGAATAACTTATAGAGGTGTTGGAATGGGCATGGCTATCATGATTTAGAAACTAAAATCTCACTAAGCATAAAGGGGTGATAACAAAGGCCCAGAGAATCATGACTAGACAAAACCGTGGACAGTACTCCCTGAGATGGCTGAAAATTCTTTGTTTTAATTTTTTTTTCAGTGAGCAAAGTGGCAAAGAGTGTCTAAGGACAGCACCAATACCTGGACTGCTACAGTCCAGCCTTGGTTTTTCCTAGTTGTCATCTCTGTCTCTGTATATTCCCCCTATATTTCATTGGCTACTTTGTATGTGAACCACATGGTGTCAAACCTATTGTATTCCTAGATGGATTCTTGGTTTTTAAAAGATATTTTGCATATTGACTGATGGTTTCATATATGTATATAGTATAGTGTTATCAGATTCCACCCCATTATCTCCTACTTCCAGTGAATTGCTCCTACCCAATGAATCCCCCCTGTTTATCATGTCTTTTTGTTTTTAATTTTGTAATCCACTTAGTTTAATTAAAATTACCTGCATGAGCACAGTTTGGGAATTATTTACCGGACCAACTACACCACAGAAGAAAATGGCTCACCCACAGCAACCATTAATTGACAGTTGCTCTTAAAAAAGGTGGTGAAGCATCAAGAGTCCCTCCCATAGCCATTATGGAGTGGTTGCTGGCCTAACCTTGTGCAGGGCTTGAGTGTGTTACCTCAGCTTCTTTGGGTTCACAAGTGCAGGGTTCTTGCCCTCTTAATTCTTCTACTTCCTATCTTGCTCTGATCATATATATACCATTATTCCTGTATAACCACTAAACCTACCCTGGTTAAACCTGCCATAGTTAAAAACTTTTAAATGTAAGGTGTAATTATGTCCCCTTAACCTAGTAACATATGCTAAAAGTGGGTACTTCATAAACAATTGTTAGAATAAACTTGTCACAATATCAATTCCACCTGGCCATTATGCCTTCATATACTTATAGCAAACACAAACATCTAAGGTAGTTTTCTACCCATTAAGAGAATAAAACTAAGCTGTTCTAGTCATAGATCTTTGTGTTATTGGACTTTGGCATCTGAAACAAACTATTAATAATACCAATTCCTGTTTTTTATAATTTTTTATTTGAATTAGAAAGATTATTTTACATGTCAATCCCAGTTCCCTCTCCCTCTCCTCCTCCCTCCCCTCAACTAACACCCTACCTATCCCATATCCTTTCTGCTCCCCAGATAGGGTGAGGCTTTCTGTAGGGGGTCTTCAGAGTCTGTCATGTCCTTTGGGATAGGGCCTAGGCCCACCCCCTTTTATCTAGGCTCAGGGAGTATCCCTCCATGTGGGATAGGCTCCCAAAGTCCATTCCTATGCTAGGGATAAATACTGATCCACTACAAGAGGCCCCATATATTTCTGAAGCCTCCTCACTGACACCCACATTCAGGGAATCTGGATCAATCCCATTTTGGTTTCCCAGCTATCAGTCTGGGTCCATGAGCTCCTTCTTGTTCAGGTCAGCTGTTTCTGTGAGTTTTACTAGCCTGGTGTGGATCCCTTTGCTCATTAGTCCTCTGTCCCGCACGCTCTGTATTTCTCGCCAGCAAGAAATCACACGCAGGACACTCGGATCCTTCTGCAGACAAGCTTTAATGCATCTTGAGAGTGAAAGAGCATAAGCTTCCCAGAGCGGAGACTTAGCGGAGACATTGAACCAAGAAAACCATCCCTTATAAAGGCTGACCAGCCGCCTGGGACGTGTTACCCTATGAATGGCTTTAGCTCCTCAGGCCAAAATGAGCCACGGGATAGGCAGAGATCAAAGGAATGGAAATTACCCAGCGCCTGTGAAGTAATTTACATCTTGGTGTCTTCAGGCACCATTATAATGCAGGAAACGGCCCCTTACAGTCCTCCTTCCCTGCAACTGGATTCCAGTTTAGTTCAAGGTTTAGTTGTGGGTATCTGTTTCTACTTCTATCAGCTACTGATATGCCAACCAATTCCTAATTTTAACTTCTAAGTTACCTTTGTGCTTAATCCAATGCATGTATTTTCATCTATATACACATTCTTTGTATGTTCAATTTTCTTTGATTTTTGTGATATAGAATGACTTTTCATTTTACTTCTATAACCAATATCTCATTCACTTAGGAATATCTATATCTATCTATCTATCTATCTATCTATCTATCTATCTGTCTATCCATCCATCTATCTATCTATCTATGTATCTCTCTCTCTCTCTCTCTCTCTATATATATATATATATATATATATTATATATATATATATATATATATGTTTTTGTACCAAAGCCTCATGTGTCTGGTGTGTGTGTGTGTGTGTGTGTGTGTGTGTGTGTGTGTGTGTGTGTGTTTGTGTATGTGTGTGTTATAAAAAGGAGCTTAGGGAAGGGGTTTCAGGAAATGATCATTTGTCATCTTTTATTACTCTCATTTCCTGTTCTTGCTGTCTTGGGACTATGCTGCTGAGGTAACTTGCTGCATCAGCCTTAATACCATGTTATTCCCTGAAACCCCAACAAACCAGGTGAAAGATGTTCTCACTTATCCACTTTTTCTCTTTTTCACTATATACTGGGCATATTTGTCTGATAATCATGTGACTTTGCAATTCTAATATTCAGTGTAGATGTAATCAGTTACACAACTTATTAAACACAGCATTAAATTTAAAAAAATATTCAAGAGTTACATTTTTCTTGAAACAATGTTGGCATGAGACTGTTTGCAACATGTTCACAAAGATATGCCATGTAAGATAAACATTCCTGAGTACTTATCCTTAAAAATAAGGAACAATTTGGCAGCTCCACACATAACTATTCACTTTCAGTACAATCTCATCTGGGCCTCTCTTTCTACAACCTGTGTCAATCCAATGACATTTTAAAAATCATAAGAAATAAATAATTTGTTAAGTTGTGGAACCTAGTAACAGTCATTGTTTTGTGTGGAAGATTCACTATTTTCAAATGAATTTACCTGTTTCTTAAGGTAGATTGTTAACTTTCATAGATGTCATCCATCAACCATTTAAATCAGTTGGTGGATGTTCTACATGTCAGCTTATAACAATGTATACTTGGGAAAGGTACACCTTTAGTGTTATTTATATGTTTGACTCATGCTTACAAAGGTTTCCAATAAGCCTTCTCCTAATATATCTTACTTGTGGATGCTTGCTCATATGTTTTTGTACATACAAGTGCATACATACACACAAATCAACAAAATCTATTTCTCTAGTTGATTATATGTACCTATTTGAATATCATAGATATAAAATGCACTGCTTTTCATGTGTGTTCTTGATTTTATCTGAAAAGAAAAATCTTTGCTTCTGATAGATCTAAATATTACAAATTATTCCAGGATTATTTATGTCAGCTGAAGCAACATTCATTGTATCTATCAGGTGATTTCAAAAACTTAAACTAACCATGTAATATTAGGAGCATGAGAATTCTATCATCTTTAAAATACTACATCTAAACTTTGCTTCCTACTTTCTTGGCAAGTTATTTTCAGATATTCAGCCTCAGTTGGGCTATTATGAGAGGAGACTGAAAGACTTGTGTGCCATAAAAACATTTTTCCCAGATGTGTCCTGATTTACCAAAATGTAACATACAACTTTGGAAAAATGTGATAGACTAATGTGCAAACTGCTGAATCCTTACCCACACAATTTTTAAAGAGTCGGTTGCTACTTATTATTAGCATAGATGTGTATAGTTATGGGTGAAAAAATGCTGCTGTACATGGAGGAGATAATTCATATAATGAAATTAAAGATATTTTCAATTAATAGGAAATGATTTGATAACAATATTAGAAGTCAGTATTATACTTATGCAGCCTTGTTATAAAAGGTAATTCAACAAGCAAACAAATAAAGATGAGAGACTGAAATGAAAAAGCTTTTCCAGTACGAAAAAAGTTAATACTGCACCACCACCATTTTAGCTGTCTACAAACAAATAAATTTATTCTACTTAAACCTTTAAAGAGAAAGGATAAATAATTCAGTCCTTCATTAATCATCAGCAATTTCACCAAGTACACAAAGTATGAGACGCAATCTGAGAAAACACATGGGTAAAAAGACAGATCACAAATGAAACATAATTTCATTGCCTTTAAATGTAATACACTTAGTGAAGACAGCAATGGAGACATTGCAGAGTCTTGAAGCTAAGCCATCTGCCTCTTGAGTTAATGTATCTATTACAAGGTCACCAACCTGTACTGTTTAAGTACTCTGAATGTAAGGAGCACACTGTCTCATAGAAGTGTTTTTGAAACTGTCCTAATATGTTTTGAAGTGGAATCAAGTAGGACAAAACAGTAGCAGCTAGGAGACATTCTTCCTTGATACAAGCCAGCACTCTGTATTCCATCCATCATCTCTTATGACAGACTCAAAGCCGATCACTGAGAGAAATGCTGTGATTACTTTATTAATTTCACAAAGGAGATATCTAAGCCACCCAGAGGTTAAGAAATAGCAGGATCTTAGATATTACTGGACAAAGTCAGACTTTTGAGTTTGTGCTCTTAGATTATTCAAGACTGTCCTTTCCAGAGTACAGCTGGCTGATGTAGTTAATAAATATGTTATTTTGGACTGGTAAATGCCAATAGGGCATGGCAACTCATCTGCATTCCCACTTTAACAAAAGCAGTGATGGAGACACACAGAGAACATGCAGGCTAGATTAGCCACAATCAGTGAACAAAGAGGTTCAGAGAGATAACTTATTGTCTGAACACAATCCAAGAATGGAGTCATGTGAGCAGAATTTTGAGTGTTGTGGGTAAACTTTGAGAAAACAAAACACGACTCTTGTGACTTTGGTGTCTTCAAATACACAGAACTGTTCTTGGAATGAGTTTTTGTGCACACCTCCCTGATGTAGAGGATAGGAGTGAGTTTACTTCAAACTGTTCTCCAGACTACTATACAACCAGTTAGTATTATTTGTTTAAATGCCTGTACACGAAAATGGCTCTGCTACATGTAGCTTCTCTGACATGCCTCATCTTCCAGAATTTCCCTACTTGTGCCTGCACTGCTTACATCTGTGCCCCATTGGTTCCACTGCCTTTCCCTCCCCTCCCTGTGTCACATGTCCATGTGCCTCTCTTCCAACACTACACACCTTCACTGTACAGATAACCAAGGGGACAAACACAGAGCATTCTCCAATCTCAACATCTTTTAACACCTACATAGAGTATTGCTCAGACCTATCACATTTATGGACTTCAGAAATGAGTTCACTTAGCTTTTGAATATCTGATTTTCCTTGAGCCTTTCACATGAAATAGAGAGTTAATTAGTTTAAACAACAACAAAAAAGATTTATACTGTAGTGGTATGTCTTTTGTGATTGAAAATATTAATGTCATTTTCATGATTGTTTTAATGGAGGAAATTTAAGTGAGGAAAGAAAAGACAGCTATGGCAAAGAATAGAACTTGGATGATTCTGAAAAGCATGCATGATGAAATCACTTGAGTGTTTTAGAGCCTGGAATACATTGTCAGAAGAATACAAAAAAATGTATGAAAGAATTCTAGAGTTATAAGATTGGATACAGTGCAACCCATTCAAAACTCACCAGCTCTATATATAGTGGGATAGCTAAATAAATCATGAAAAAAACAATAGGCTATGGTAATGAAAGCAATCTCTCCCAGACAGACTGCTGAGTCAGGCACTATAACACACAGAGTCATCTCTGGGAATCTGACACACAGTACCAAATTTAGCCAGAACTCCCCCACCCCCAACCTCCAGACCCTACCTCTCTACCCTCCTTTCAAACTAAGCTTCAGGTTTCACATGGGAAGAACAGCAATGGAGCATTTCAATGTTCCTGAAGCATAGTAGGGACCAATGGCTTGACTTTTCCTTTTTCTTTGTTTGGTTTTTGTTTTGTTAAGAAAGGGTTTCTCTGTGGCTTTGGAGGCTGTCCTGGAACTAGCTCTTGTAGACCAGGCTGGTCTCAAATTCACAGAGATCTGCCTCCCAAGTGATGGGATAAGTGCATGTGCCACCAAGACCCAGCCAAATGGCTTGACTTTTCTTGGATGGGTTTGTTGTTTCTGTAGATAGTTGTGATATGACAGTGAGTAGGCAAGTGATGCTACCTTCCTCATGAAACCTTGTGTTAAAGCATAAGGCCAATCCTCAGTAGTAGAGTAAGGAGAAGTAATATTCCAGAACCTGATTTGAGATATCAGACAGAAAACTAAAGGAAACAGGAAATCAAGACTGTTGCTGCTGCTGCCCAGAATCCCTGGCCAATCACCTTTGGAATGTAATCAGGACATCACACAGTACATAGAAAAGAAATAAAGATAGCAGCCAGATTGTAGTTTGCCTGAAGATCAAAGTGCAAAACTAGCCACAATATCCAGCCATACAGCCAAGACAGTAGTGGTACATACCTTTAAAGCCAGGACTCAGGAGAGAGAGGGAGATGGATCCCTGTGAGTGCAAGGCTACCCTGGGCTACATGAGAGTGAATTACTCTAAAAGAAAAACAGAGCTCTCACATTAATCCCCACATTAGGGAGATGGAGACAGGAGTGATATGGCTGGGCAGAGAAAGAAATATAAGGCAAGAGGAGACAGGAACTCATTATAGTCTAGGCAGTGTGAGGAGCAATGCAGTTTGGAGATGCAATCAGAGGACAGAATTACCACAACATTGATAGAGGTAAGAACTCTCTAATGTTTGGCTTCTTTGCTTTTATGGTCTTCAGGCAAGCCTTATTTGTTAGATCATAAACAAAATATCACTACACCAGATAGCTTAACACACATTAGAAGCAGCATGCCACCCACCTTCTCTTTCATTCCATAAGGTTAGGCAAGCATATATCACAAATACAGAGAACTGCTTTGTCTTGTTGTGCCTAAATTTTCTTAGCAATGGGTCCATGGCTATGTCTTTGAAGACCTCTCTACTGGCTGTGGTCTTCTTCCTTCTTGGATCTGTGTTTGCTCTTGGTTCACAGAGTAACAAAGTTTGTAGGTCCACAGTTTTCCCAGTTCATAAAATTGGGTACCCAGAGGGTAGATTAGCAAAGCAACAAAGAAGTATTTTAGGTCTATTAACAACTCAATAGCATCATGACACTACAGTTAATCGATAGAATGTAGTCTACTGTTTTTAAATTAAACTATGTTGCCTTCAGCTGAAGAATCCAGTAGAGCTTTTTGTGGCCAGGGCATAATTGAACTTTGTCTGCTTCTCAGGATTTTCTGTCCAGAGTTACCTAACAATTTACTCTCCAAGCAGATTGGTCTCAAGTTAATTTCCCCTAACTAAGGGATGCCAATCAGATCTAAAACCTGTAATTCCCAAAACAAGATCTGCACTGGGAAATCTGGGGCATGAAGTTCTTAAAGGACAGAACAATACAAGCCAGCAAGAGTCCTTGGCTCAGTGCTCTCTGAGCCAGTAAGCAGTTGGCTCCATTTAAATAAGCTAAAAATAGACTAACCAGCAGTTAAAATTTTCAGCACAGCAAAAAGCAGGTAGGACCAGGCTTCTCTTTGATCTCCAAGGTTTGCTTCATTGCGTCTGATAATGGTGCATGACGTGAAGAATGTCAGCGATACTGTGGTCTCGCATTACCCGAGCCGAACTTGGTCATCAGTGTAATTTATCTAAGGGCAGCTTACTGCTGAATAAAGAGCTCGGCTTCAAGTCTTCCAGCCTACACAGCAGGACTTTCTAGAAATTGTACTGCTGGCAAGGAAACTCTTATTTATGGAACCAGGGAAGCTCATTAGCGATTTTTTTTTCTGGGTAGGCTTGCATGCAGGACACTCTTTATTTCTTTATGTGGTATTGCAGGGTTAGTCTTGATCACAGGAATCGGGAAAGCATGCAGAATCAAGCATGGTTTATCAGTCTAAGAAGGAAAGCAAACCAGGATAAGCATTAAAGTACATTTATTTGCCCCGGAGGCAAACACAAGTTAGCTTCCCTTTTCAAATAGGATGGAGAATACAATGTTGCTTTCATTTAGCTGAATCAGGAACCTAACTCCCAACTGCTTAAATTTCAACCTGTGGGTCACAACCCCTTCAGGGGTCAAACGACCATTTCCTAGGTGTCACACACTAGATGTTCTGCACATCAGACATTTACATTATAATTCATAACTAACAAAATTACAGTCAGGAAGTGGCAACAAAAATAATTTTCTGGTTGGGGGTCACCACAGAATCCCAGCATTAGGAATATTGAGAACTACTGGCTTAGATCTCTACATCTGATAGTGTTGGTTTATAAATTCCAAAGAACATTAAAAAATGTCTAATATATAAAATAAATATCATTACTCTCCCTAAATATTTTTATCATAGTTACACATCTTTAAATTATATTATTCAATTACTGTCTTTTTCTCTTCCCAAGACTTTGCAACTTAGATAATCAATGGACTACTTCACCAAATCATCTTTGAGTTCTATCATCCAGTGTTGACCTATCCTTTGAAATCTTTAAGGAAAAAGAACTATTTTCATTCTTGTCATTTATGTTCAACAAAAATTCCCAACAATAAGCAGTATTACAATCTATTATGTATCTTTTAAAGACTACAAAGGCTAGAGGTAAAATAACATTCCAATTAGGTGAAATGGTCTTCTGTTCAGTCACCAGAGCATTTTTATTTGTGCAATCCTATTACAAACAAATGAAAAAGGAAACAAAAACATAGGCAATGTAAATGGATTTTTCTTTGGGCCACCAGCTCACAAAAACATGGAGACTTATTATTAATTATGAAAGCATATGGCTTTGGCTCATCCCACTCGCTCTTATAACTGAAGTTAACACATTTCTATTCATTTGCATATTTCCATGTGACTCGTGGCTTTTACCTCTCCACCTACATGTCTTGCTCTTTCTCTCTGGATCTAGATGGTGACTCTGTCTCTCTTCTTCCCAGAGTCCTCTCTCTGTCCAGAAGGCCCTGTTACACCACCTGCCTAGATATTGGCCATTTAGATTTTTACTAAACCAATCACAGTGACACATTTTCACACGGTGTAAAGGAATATTCCACAACAGTTTGAGGTTAAAAAATTCCAATCATTCCTTCCTCCAGAAAAAAAAAAAAATACAAACAAATCGGACTTTTCCTCCTGTCCTTTGGTACTTGTCTGCTTATAGATTCCTATAAATCTACAAAACTCTATTGATGGTTGTCTTTATATTTATGGCAGCTTCAGGTCCAATCTTGAATGCTGTAGTCATTCTCAAGTGTCCTCTGACTGGCACATATTTCCATGATTAATGATTGTTTTAGCAGCCTCCTTCTTATTTGTTATAAAACATAATGTTATGTTATACTTCATCTTCTTTTTTTACCACTCTTGAGTCTCATGTCTACAATTTAAACTAACAAATAATCAGAAGGATATTTTCTCAGAGTGTCCCCAAGGTCTATGCTAAACTCCACTCAACTTCCAATGGGATTCTCAGAAATGATGCCCAGCATCCTGTGCCCTGCCTCTAACCATAACTTCTCAGACTTCACCATCTGTCTCTAGCCTGTTTTCCTGTCTTCTCCTTACAGAAATCACTCATTGCTTAGACTGTAGACTACAGACCTTGTTTTCAAATTCTAGATTTAGCAAAACATTCTAATTAATATTCCACTTATGGACCTGTTCTGTTATTGGTGTACATTTGATAGACACTTATACAAATCAACATGGTGATGCCTTGAGATGGCTCAGCAGCTAAGTTTGCCTACTGAGGTCAAGCCCTGAAACTTACATGTAGGAAAGAGAACCAATTCTTTCAAGGTGTCCTCTCACCTTGACACATGTATGCAGTGACACACATGTGTCCATACATGAATACATACTTTCACATAAACACCCTATATGGGGGCACACAAAAAATTAAGTAAAATGTAATACAAATTTTAAAAAGAATAAACATGATGATCTTAGTTTTATACTTACACAAAAAAGTATGTATACTATCTACAACCTCCATTATATAATTGACTTTTTTTAAAGAAAAAAATGTGTCTGGAAGCAGACCATTTTAAAGGTTATTCGGGTTCTGGAGAGATGGTTCAGAAATTAGGAACAACTGTACCACCTTCAGATATCTCAAGTTCAATTTTCTCCCTCAATTAAGTGACACATAACCACAGGTAACACCAGCACCAGAGAATCCAACACCTCTCCTGGCTTCCTTGGCACCTGCACACAGGTAGCATACATACAGGCACACAGGGAATAAATCAGTAAATGGGGAAAAGGCTTATTGTAATTGTGTATGCCCTTTCTAAAATCTAGGTGTTGCCATGACAGTTCAAATGTATTGTAGTATATTACAAGGTATGAGGTGTGTGAGACATTTCATCACTGGTTTAAAAGGAGGAAATTTTTATTTAAGCTCATTTTGGAGGGTGCAGTCCATGATGGGTTGACTCCATTCTGAAGCCAGGGATTACATGACAGTGAGGTGATCATACCCTGAGGCTGCCTCCACCATTATTGGTCTCAAGATGCTCATGAAGGAGGCTTACTGCTGTGCTCCTCCGGCTTGCACTGTATCTTCCCACCATGTAATTCTGTACTACTCCTCCTCTCCAGTGTGTATAGTCTCCACAATGCATCTCAGTCTGCCAGCTCCTTGATCTTGTACTTCCCAGGTTTCATAGTTGGGATTAAATAAATTTAATAGTTCTAAGCTGGTAAGCCTCAGATATTTTCTTCCTTCCTTCCTTCCTTCCTTCCTTCCTTCCTTCCTTCCTTCCTTTCTTTCTTTTTTATTTGAATTAGAGACAAGATTGTTTTACATGTCAATCCCAGTTCCCTCTTGCTCCCTTCTCCCCTACTACCCCAACTAAAACTCAACCTATCACATATCCTTTCTGCTCCCCAGGGAGGGTGAGGCCTTCCATAAGGTGTCATCAGAGACGATCATATCCTTTGGGTTAAGGCCCAGGCCTACCCCATGTGTCTTAGCTCAGGGAGTATGTGGAGTATTCCCTCTATGTGGAATAGGCTCCCAAAATCCACTCCTATGTTAGGGATAAGTTCTGAACTACTACAGGAGGTCCCATATATTTCTGGGGTCTCCTCACTGAAACCTATGTTCCTGGGATCTGGATCAGTCCCATGCTGGTATCCCAGCTATCAGTGTGGGGACCAAGAGCTCCCCATTGTTCAGGTCAGCTGTTTCTGTGGGTTTCACCAGCCTGGTCTGGACCTCTTTGCTCTTCACTCGTTTTTCTCTGCAACTGGATTCCAGTTCAGTGCAGTGATTAGCTGTGGGTATCTGCTTCTACTTCCACAAGGTGCTGGATGAAGGCTATAGGATGGCATATAAGTTAGTCATCAATCTCATTATCAGGGAGGGCATTTAAGGTAGCCTCTCCTCTGTTGCTTAGATTGTTAGCTGGTGTCATCTTTGTAGATCTCCAGACATTTCCCTAGTGCCAGATTTCTCTGTAAATCTAAAATGTCTCCCTCTATTATGGTATTTCGTTTCTTGTTTTCTTCTATTTTCTTATAATATCAAAACAAATAGATTAAGACACATATGAAGAAAATCATTTAACAGACTCTTTTGAGTTTTCAAAAGGCAAATATATCAGCTAGTCCCTTAGTCTTCAAAGGATGTATACATGCCATTCAACAGATGCAATTTAATATTAGTAGGAATTATGTGAAGTCTAGAGATAAACAAAAAAAGTCTGCTCTTATTTTTAGAGTTAAAAAAAAGAAAAAAAAATCTGACAATGTTCATGGGTAAGACCCAGAGTTTTTCACTGTTTGCTCACTCTTCCACATGCTGGGACTGTCACCAACCTTTATTTTGTTTTGTTTTACATGTGGTGTGTATATGTGTTCCTCAATATGCCAGGGAATACTTGTGGTAGAGGAAAACTTTAAGTAGTTGATTCTATGCTTGAACCATTTGATCCCCAAGGACTGAACTCATGTCTTCCAGATTGGCAGGAAGAGTTTTTAACCACTGAGCCTGCCCCCTTGCCCTCCCAGATTTTAAAATAAGCAATCATTCAAGCGGCCAACAATATCATTCCTTTTGGCACAACATCATTTTGATCCATAGAAAAAAATCATGGTGTTATTGTTCTACATATGTAAATATATTCAGTCACAAATGTAGCCATTAATGTTCCTGAACCTTATTTTCTTTTTTTGTTTATTTGGTTTTTTGAGACAGGGTTTCTATAGTGGGAAATTACCAATACGGAGTCAGGTAGAAATATAAGGGTATTTAATAGGGAAAAGCCTTACTTACATAGCGACCTAGCCAGCCCGCACGGCAGCAGTCTGTCCAGCAAGTACCAAAGGGAAACGAAAGAGAAAATGCAGTCACTCTACCTCACCCTGACCATGCCCTCGAAACCGTGGTCAGGCACACCTGTAGCCAGGCCCTAAGTAAGCGTGGCTACAGCTTCCCCTACAGGTTTCTCTGTGTAGCTTTGGAAGCTGTCCTGGCACTTGCTCTGGAGACCAGGCTGACCTTGAACTCACAGAGATCCCCCTGCCTCTGCCTCCCTAGTGCTGGGATTAAAGGAGTGTGCCACCAACGCCCGGCCTGAACCTTATTTTCAATGCCCCAAAGCCCAATTTCCCTATTCAATAGTGCCCACCATGTCCTCATTGCTTCCCTGAAGCAGTATATGTCAATGTGATATCTTTTAATCCATCAAATGGCTATACCTGGGGTAACTGCAAAGTCAAACTTGATGTCTCTATAGCTCAGAGAAGAGGCTTTGAGGGCTTTTTATAATGTGATAGCATAAAATGAAGTATCTCTAAAGTGCCCTTCTGCTTTCCTCTTTGCTAATTTCGGAATAAAATATCTCAACACCATAAGGGGTTGGAGAATAAGCATTAAAACAGACATTCAAAAAATGTGCTTAGAAGGATGGGACTGTGTTAACAGTAAAGAGGACCAGAGAGGTGGAGCTTAGTACCCAGTCCTCGCTAGATCTGATCTCTTTGGAGACAGAAGCTACTGGGAAGGTCAAGCTCAATACCAAGTCCTTGTGGCAGACCTGTGCTGCTTTGGAGACAGAAGCTTTCATATTCCCAGCAAATGGAAGACAGGGCTCAGTCTGTGGGTCATGAAGAGAAGCTGACCATCTTTTAGAAATGCTGTCAGCCTGTCACAGTCAGCCTTCTGTGTGACCACGCCCAACTACTTCCAGAAGACACCAAATACTAATAATCCCTCCCACTCTGACTAGAGCTAACAGAATTTACGTTGTCAGTGTTTTAACCTTCAATACTGTGTTGAAATAGATCTCATAAGGTTACATAACTCATACAAAAATACATTTAAATTGGAGTTCAAATCAATGCCGGTAGCTGTTTGCTTTTTTACAACAGTAACATCTTAGAACACATAACTACACGGTTTAACTCAACTTGGCAATTAAGGAGACCATGCTATGCACTCCACATGCAAAAATCCTTTTAAAGTAAAGCAGATGATGAGAACATACTGACAGAGGTATCAAT
Organism: Cricetulus griseus; assembly: GCF_003668045.3. Classification (NCBI taxonomy): domain Eukaryota; kingdom Metazoa; phylum Chordata; class Mammalia; order Rodentia; family Cricetidae; genus Cricetulus; species Cricetulus griseus. The sequence goes on from NC_048597.1 coordinate 126,123,542, forward strand.
GTCCAGCTAGGTAGCTTGCCTGTGAGAAAGAGTAAAAGCATTGTAGAAACAAAAGGATTAGGGCAGAGCACTCTAGGGCTGTTTGATGCATTTAGAGTGTGCAAAATCAGAGGGCACAGACTGCTATACCTTATGCTAAGTCATGAAGACAGGAAGCACTCCACCAAGCAGGGGCTTTAGACAATAAGGAATGGAAAAACATTTTGAAAGTGCATTTTAAGGGGAACAGTATTATGTTAAAGTAAAGCAGGTTTCTTGGAATCTCACATATGATTATCCTTTGTCTTTAATGTGACACACTTACAATTGTTACTGAATATCAATGAGGGCATAGGTTTTTTTTATTTTGTTTTGTTTGTAGCTAAATGTTATTTTTAAACAGCCTAGGAATGATGATGTTTATCTTCATAATTGTTCTGTGAAGTCAAACATGTGTGTATGCATGTGTGTATGTGTGTATATATGTGCATATATGCAAGTGTATATATATGTATATATTGGTATGCATGTGCATTTTTGTTCATGTAGTATGTGCATGCATGTGTGAGTATATAAGTATATGTAAATATATATGTATATGAGCTTTGTACATATATGTGTCTGTGAATGTATGCATGTATGTGTGTGTACTGTACATATGTATGTATATATGTGTGTGTGTATAAAGGTATGAATGTGTATATACTCTTGTACCTTAAAATAAATGCTATTCTACATTCTCAAAATATCCGTTGTAGCTACAAGATATTATGGAAGAAAATGCAAGTCAAAATATTTTTTTTTTCTGTTCAACATGCTATGATTTTCATATCTAATTAGGATGTCTTTACATTACATAGACAATTACAAAGCAGAACAAGAGTAGCTGGGGAATTTTAAAGACTTAAAATACAGATGGAACTGCCATTCACAAGAAACATACGCAGATTTGCTTTGTTCTGTTTTGTTTTCAGATTATTTTATTGGGCTTGAAATGACTCTTTATAATAGGACACCCTTTCTTGATGAGAAAACACTCAAGGGAGAAGAATATTTTTTTGTATGGTTTTCCAAGACAGGGTTTTGGAAGGTATTGTTTTGGAGGCTATCCTGGAACTCACTCTATAAATCAGGCTGGCCTCGTACTCACAGAGATCTTCCTGCATCTGCCTCCCAAGTGCTGGGATCAAAGGCACTTGCCAACAACACCCTACCAAGAAGAATATTTCTTTAAGTTGCCATTGGTAACCTCTTTAGAGCTACTTGATTGACAGCTGGTAGAGGCACTTAGAGGAAGACAAGGTCTGGAAGCATCCTACCACACAGGGGCAACATCAAATCCTCTCATTAGCCTGGTATTGGACACAACTAATTTCACACTTCAAACAGTATTTATTTCATTTGTTTGGCTTAGGTTAAGAGTCTTTCTTTCTTGTTTTGTATCCTCCAAGATTCTGTATACCAAGTAGGATACAAGCCTGTGAATGCTTAAGGATACAAGCATAAGAATGCAGTGGGAGCCATGGCTTTTTTCTTTTACATTCCATGGTCATTATTTCCCTAAATACTCAATGAATATACTTGTTTGGAGCTACAATCAAATATTAAGTAAGTGTTCTCCATTTTTACTTTCCACTTCTATTTGGAGATACATTTATAGAATTATTTTTTAAACAGCAATATAGAAATACAAGAAATAGCACAGTTTCAAGAATCAAGCCCAGGGTCAGCTAACTCCCTTGATCTGGGCCTGAAGTGAATCAGCCCCTCGTTGTGATGAGAACCTATGTCAGAAAAGCTTCAAAACCAGAGCCTTGAACCAGAGTGAGAGACAGAAGTGACCAGGGCAAGGCAAACTTCAAAGACCCTACTGACCTAATTCATCCAACTTCCCATAGTTCCACCTTCTCTAAAAAAACCTTTTCAAAACAAAGAATATATCATTTTTTAAATCATTATTTTCAGGATTCAGTTGCTCCCATAATGTCCTTCACATTCAAACCAAAACAAAGTCTACAATGAACTGTAGTTCCTTAACTATTTTCCCTCCTCTTAGTCCCTGATCCAAAATAAATTCACTCTGTATTTCAACTTATCAGTCTCTCATTGGATTTTCTTCTTGTGTTCCAAATCATCACCGCCACAGGCTAGCCGAGAATTGGACCTCTATTTGGAAAGGGTTAGGGGTTACAGTTTGAGTTAAGGTTAGGGTCAACCTCCCATTTCTCTTGCTGGATGATGCAACTATCTCTTACTCATCATCTTATGAGAAAGCCATCAAAGTGGTACCAATTTGCAATGTTGAAGAAAAAATTGCATTGTGCCAGACACAGGATGGATTAAGATCATGGGCTTATACCATTGGTCCACAGTTGATGGTTGGCCTAAAAGCATCAATATTTGCCTATGTTATGAACCCTAGCAAGACATGTTCTGATCATCCCAGTGACTCAGACTAATGGCATTCATAGTGGGTGTAGGAGCACTGTTTCTTCTCCGCATAGTTTGCCCATCAATTCTGGAATAATCTACTAGATTTGTGCCCTTTCTCAGACAACATTCTAGAAATGATGGTGACTCTCCAAGGACTCTCAAGACAGAGGCTTCAATTTCTCATCTGTATCCTCTGTACCCTCCAATGGATTCAAAGAAGTTACTTTCCAGCTGTTTGGCACATGAGACCAGGCTTCATTCCCAAGTTCTCCTCTCTCTTACCTTCCCACCTTTGGCAGACACAAGGCAGGGAAGTACACAATTCCAAAGATGTTTGAAATTCTGATATTGTTATCTAAAGATTTCAACAGAGGCCTGGATGGAAGCATGCCACTAGAATTATCTTATTAAAAACTTAATAATGAATAAAACAACACAAAATAAGTCACATAATTGTTCTAAATTCTATCAGAGTCTTGACACAATAGCAAGTGTGATAATCATCTGTGAAATGCAGAAGTCACTTAAACTGATATTCATAGAGTCATGGTGAGTCCAGGTTTAGATGGTGGGCTAAAGTGTTGTAACAGAAACACCAATGTCATCCCATTCAGAGAGGTTCTGACACAATTGTCAATATCGTTACCCTCTGCTAAAGCAGGAAACTATAACACCACCAGGGACAGACTTGCATCAGCACAAGAAATGATATCCTTCACACAAAGAAATAAAACTTGCACGTCACAAAAGATAAACATCTCCTTTCCTATATATCATTTATCCATTCACTGAAACAGACACATACCTATGACTTGAACCAATGAATTTTGTCCCACCTAGGAAATTAAATTATTTGTATAACCAGGGGTCTGATCAAAGCATTATTCTGTTTACCAAATAGCCTTATTTAATTTCTATATGAAACATAAAATTGCCTATTGTCTTTCCAGTATAGACAGAAAAAGATGTGTATTTCTTTAAATTCATGTCCTGTTCTCATATAGAAACAATCCCAATTTCTCAGTCTCAATCCCAGAAATTTCATAATTGTACACTAAATTGGCATCTCGAAGCTTTTGTTTTAGTATTTTAGTACACCTATACCACATATTATATATAATGATAGATTTTCAAGAATTTATTCACTTTTAAAATTAGGATAGCAAATGTTCCCAGTTTATAAAACCATAATGATGCTTACACACAAAATAACAAGGTTGTTTTGCACAAGCCACAGAAGCAGTTTTGTCTCTTGTTATTTGGGGAAGAAAAGAAAACCCCATCTCAATATCATTTTTGGATTAAGAGGTTATAGATATTTTGATCCCTTTGATCAAAATTCTGTTTAAACTGCTCTTTTTCTAGCTCGTGTCCTATTAGGCACTTCCTAGACCATTGAATATCCACCATTTGGCATTTCCCTTTGGGATTCCTGAGACTCAGAGTCCTCCTGTGTTGAATTATGTGACACCCACTTTCTTAATTTATTTTAGTTGGACATATGAGAAATTAAGTATTGGATTACAGAATTGGTATATGGGGAAAGGCAGTGGGACAGAGAGAGTGTTACCCTGGAGGAAGAGTACATAAAAAAAACTCTATGGAAACCTATCTAATAATCCCACTAAGCTTGAAACTGGAAAGGATAGTTAGTAAAGCCCATGTGATGTAGACATGGAAGAGGGAGCTAATTTCTTTTTGTCTTCCTTTCTTTTCTTTTTTCTTTTTAATCAGTGGACAATGCTACTGCCATTAAATAGTAGCTTGTGGTGATTTGAAAGAAGATGGTACACATAGGGAGTGGTACTATTAGGAGATGTGGCTTTACTGGAGTAGGTGTGGTCTTGTGGAGGAAATGTGTCACTGTGGGGTGTGGGCTACACCCAGTCTGGTACAGAGTTGATTATGCTGCCTGTGAATCAAGATGTAGAACTTTCAGCTCCTTCTTCAGCACCAAGTCTTTTTTTCTAGATTTTTTTATTCATCTTTTTAAAAATTTATTTAGATACCAACCACACTTTTCTCTCCTTCCATTCCCTTTTCCCCAACAGCCTTCTACTGAACACCCCTCCACTCATCCTCTGTCTGTCCATAGTCTGAGTTCCCACAAGCTCAGCTCAGATGTCTCTGTGGTTTTCCCCGCCATAACCTTGTCACCCCACCACATATAATCCTTCCACTCTTTATTCAACTGGACTCCCAGAGCTTGGCCCAATGCTTGGTTGTGGGTCTCTTCATCTGCTTCCGTCAGTTATTGGATAAAGTCTCAATGATGTCAATTAGGTTAGTCACCAATCTGAAAAGAGGAGAAAGCCAGTTGAGGCACCCTGTCCACTAATGCTAGGACTCTTAGCTGGGGGTCACCCTTGTGGGTTCTTGGGAGTTTCCCTGGTACAATGTTTCTCCCTAGCCCCATAATGGCCCCTTCTATCAAAATATCTCTTTATTACTATCCTCCTCCATCTCACCCACAACTCGACCACACTGATCCTTCATGTTCCCATCCCCCATTCCCTATCCCTTCCCCCGTACAACCTCTCTGACCCCAGTTTACCAAGGACATCTGACCTATTCCCTCTTCCCAGGGAGATTCATGTTTCCCTCTTAGGGTCCTCCTTGTTTCCTAGTTTCTCTGGGGCTGAAGATTGTAGCCTTCTTATCTTTTGCTTTACATTAATATCTACTCATGAGTGAGTACATACTGTATTTGTTTTCCTGGGTCTGAGTCACCTCAGAATTTTTTTCTAGTTCCATTCATTTGCATGGAAATTTCATGAAGTCATTTTTTTTCCACTTAGTAACACTCCATTTTGTAGATATAGCACATTTTCTTTATCCATTCTGCAATTGAGTGGCATCTAGGTTGTTTCCAGGTTTTGGCTATTATGAATAATGCTGCTATGAACATAGTTGACCAAGTCTTTATACACTGCCATGTTTACTACCATGGTGATAATGGACTAAACCTCTGAAACTCCTAAGCCAGCCCCATTTAAAGGTTTTCTTTTACAAAAAGCCCCAGGCCATGGTGTCTCTTCACAGCAATAGAACACTATGACAGAGATATGAAAAAAAAAAATCACAGAGATAGGCACTCATACCTCTCTACAGTCCTGCAGCTGCCAGATGTTAAATGGTGGGCTGGTTTCCTAACAAACTAGAGGAGAAATCCTGATCTATTGTTAACCAAAATGAAAAACAAACAAAAACAACCTCTTGGCATATGAAGAACATTTTGATATATTCTGTCTGTTTTTCTTCACTGATGTTTCATGCTGTTTTGCAAAAGAAACTGGTATCTCAGTCTCTAAGCACTACATCCCCAGGCTTTACAATTGGTGTGCACATCAACAAGTTGAGAGAGTTCCTCTGTCTCTGGTATGCTGAATTGTCATTGTCCCACATGGGAACACCTAAACATAGACCAGGGCTTATGGATAACACCAGCAATAGACAAGCATTAACCTAGCACCAAAGGCTATCTTGAGACATTTATTGTGGTATTCTCTTGTATTGAAAGGAGGACCTCCACAGGGAATCATCAAAGTCTTTCACATCATTTGGGGGAGGGCCTAGGTCCTATTTCTTGTATCTGGGGTGCAATAGTACCCCCTCCATAGGGAATGGGCTCCCAAAGTCCATTTGTGCTCTAGGCATAAACACTGGCTCCACTGTTAGAGGGCCCATAGACTGTCTTGGTGTCCTGTCACCCACATTCAGAGGGCTTGGTTTAGTCCAATGCTTGTTCTCCAGCTTCAGGACTAGGGTCTCTGGGCTCTCACTAGGTCAGGTCAATTGTTTCTGTGGGTTTCTCCAGCACAGTCTTGGCTCCTTTGCTCATCCATCCTCCCTCTCTGCAACTGGGAACCCTTCACTATCCTTGGGGAGTGGGTGGGAGTGTTTTGGGTAGGTCAGTAGGAACATTGGAGAATGGGAGGACGAGGGAAAGGGGGGATTGATATGTAAATAAGAGTGCTTCTAAAACAAAAAAAAATTAAATTAAAAAAAGGTGTTCCTGTGGTGATATTTTCATGATCTAACAAATAAAGTTTGCCTGAAGATTAGACTGCAAAGCTAGTCACAGCCATAGCTTTCCGGCAGTGGTAGTATGCACCTTTAATCCCAGACAGGGGCAGATGGATCTCTGTGAGTTCAAGGTCACCCTGAGCTATAAGAAATTGCTCCAGTCTAAAAGAGAAACAGAACTCACACAAAGTTGATCTCAGTGTTTGGGATCCCATGCCTTTAATCACAGCACTAAGGAGGAGTATAAGGCAGGAGGAGAGAAAAGCTCAGGGCAATCTGGGGTTTGGTGGAGACGGAAACAGTCTGAGGCAGTCTGAAGTTTGGTGATGTAATCTGAGGACAGGATCAGCCTTTCCATCTGAGCATTGGTAGAGGTGAGAACTCTCTAATGAGTGGCCACTTTGCTTCTCTGATCTTCAGGCAAGATTATAAACAAAATATCACATGCACCTTTTAAGATTCTCAGTCAGGGCTTGCAATTATGATCTATTAAATATCTGAACAGTCTAGAGAAGGTAACCAATCTCAGGTGATGTGCTTATAGATAGGAATTTTACTCTCCATTTAAAGAAGGTCACTTACTAGAGAGCAACAAAAGAGATTAATTTTAACACAAATATTGGCTAATTGTTCATGACAAACTGAGAAGTCAGTTTGTAGCAGGGGATGTTGTGGGAGGATATGTGGTTCCTCCAGCAGAATGTGACTTGATGTCATGTAGAGGAATAGGGACTAGATTCCTATTCCAGCAAAAAGGAAACTGGGAGAACCTTGACAAGCAGTAGAGACATGAAATTCTGTTCACAGATTATCTCCAAGATGGTCATAGCAAGATTTTTTATCTTCTCGAAACAAAGTCTAACATACCACCAGTCAATTTTGATTCTCTTTGGCTCCTTGAGTTAAATTTTGTATGTTATAAACTAAGTGCTCATTTATACACATCACACAATAAATTTCAATATGACAGATTGAACAACATTTTTACATGTGTCAACATGGGAACTACTGTCAGTTTTTCAGACAGATGACAGAGGATTGTAGATCTCTAAAATGTGTAGAAAAGTGAGAATAGAATATCAGGGCTTAGACTTGATTCAACTGTAGAACTCTTTTAAAAGGTTTGCAATCTATGTCTTTAAGAAAAATTTAAGAATAACAGAATTTGCTTTGTGGGAAGTTAATTCTACTTTCCTTAAAGAAGATAGAATAAAGATGGGCTTGAGAAAAGAAAATTGTTTCTTTACTTGATTTATTCTGTCTGTCCCTGTAAATTATGACTATATTGTTCTTGACCTGATTTTATAAAAAAATGGATGTCCTGATTTCTGTCCTTCAGGTTCTGTGGAACTCACCTCACCCCAAGATGGAGAGTCAGTCTTCCATGCTTTCCTCACTGCCCCTTCCTTTCTCATAGTCCAAAACCACACACTTCAATAGCATCACTCGCTTGACCTGACTGGGAAAACAATTCTTAGAAGCTGTTAGAAATTGGCATCCTGAAGGTTGATGTGAAGTAATGAACAATCCAAGCAAACAATATTCAGAACATACACTCAACCTGCACAATCTATTTTAGACAAACAATAGGAAGCTTTAAATACCCTGTGTGTCATGGTGGCTGTTTAGAAATGACATCTTTCAGGTGTCAGAGAGTCTTGTTTGCTCTCCCTCACAAGGTCACAGGGGAGACAGAACAAGTTTCTGTGATGTGATACCACAAAAGGAAAAAAGAATAGCATGCCCATGACCTCAGGAGCATGAGAACTGCATTTGTTCTTTTGTAAAGTGTTGGCTATTATTTATTTAGATGATGATAAATTATCCCCAGAAACTTGGCAACATTTCCATATAATTATTCCTCCTCTTAAAACCGTATTTCTTTTTATTAGGCTATTAATTTGTCTCAATGTAAAATAAATCTCAATACCACATATACCCATAAGAGCATACTACTTAGCTGCAACAGCCCAAAGGATGGCATTTAAAATGCAATAGTTTAATGCATAGAATTAATTAAACTGTATCACAAAATTTCTAAAAATCTCATTATATTCATTTTATATCTTCTATATGAAAATTTTCTCCTGCCTATAACAGAAAACTTAAGAGTAAAAAGAAATAAAAAACTTTTTTTTTCTGTCACCATAATGGTATGACTCAGAGTTACATGTGAAGAATCTAGCTAGTTGCAATTTAATCAACAGTATCTCACACAAGATTAAGAAATCTAGGAGCAGTTGGTAAAGTAGTGAAGAGCTATAAACAATAGGATCCTATCATCTCTATTGTTAAAACTGACCTGATTTTTAAAAAAAGAGCCAAGAAAACAAACAAACACAAAAACCCTCCAAAACATATCCACAGTAGCTCTGAAGAGAGTCTGTGTAAATCGAAGTCAGAGTTGCAGACCTTCATTCTTTGGCCTGAACTCTGTTTTTATAGACAAGAACTGCAATGATTATGTCAATTGTCAACTTGGAGATATAGAGTCACTTGGGATATGGCCTCTAAGAATGTAGGGAGGATTATCTTCACACATTTAATCGAGGTAGAAAGACCCACACACTATGGGTAGCACTATTGTCTGGACTGGAATACTAAATTGCACAGAGAGGAGGAAGCTCTGAGCATGAGCATTCTTCACTCTCTGCCATCATGACTTCCCTGCCATGGTGAACTGTACCCCTGATCTGTGAGCTGAAATAACCCCCTTCTCCCTTAAGTTGCCTTTGACATGGTATTATTATCATAGCAACAGAGAAGTCTGTCTGACATCAAGCAGTAAGAGGCAATCATTCTTTCTCCTCCTACAGATTCCTATTACTATTAATTCTTTCTCAAAAATTGGATCAAAGTGAGGTTGATGTAACACAGTGTGGATATGCTCAATGTTTTAGGGATAGAATTTGAAAGATTATTAGAACATAAAACTCCTAAATACAAATACATTCACTATTGCACTTTCACTTAAAGCACAACAGCCACTCTAACACTTTCAGATGAAGGAATTCCCATTTTCCCACAGGGGAGGTAATACTGAAGGGACCAGGCCCCCATTTCAGCAGCCATGACAGTAACACAACACGTGCTCGCTATTACCTTGCCTTGGTCACTAGAGGTTAGATGCCTGCCTCGTGACAAGGAACCAATTAGAAGTTAGCTGTTGGTGCTATGCTTTACGACTCTGTGTGTAATTTACAGACAAGTGCACAGCAATGACCCTCAGAGCATAGCAACCACCCTGGGAGAGCCTATGGGTCATAACAACCAATTGTCCAATCAACACGGGGCAAGCCCTCCAAGCCTGGAGGCACACCAATCCTGAGCCTGTGTGTACCCCTAGACACTCGCCTTATGATGCCCTACCAGATCACTCGGCAGCTGGTTCGAGGTGTCTTTTCTAGCCATCCACCATGGCCGGTGGGTGAAAAACCTGAGCTAACATGGGGTTAGCTCGTTACAAAACAATAAAGCCTCATGCATTTTGCATCAAGCTCTCAAATTTGCCTGGTGATTGGGGTGACCATGGTCATTGCCTGGGACCCTGGATACCTGAGTTTTCTGGGGGTCTAACAATACAACATCTCGTCTCTCATCGCACAAGGAAAACCATGATTGCACCAGTAAAATTAATCCATCAACAGTATTGGTGCAAATGTATTTGTAGATTTATGTGCAGCAGTTAATGTGTGGCAAATAATGCTGTGAGAGTTTCCATATCCAGAAATGAAAACTAAATCAGTCATCAGTCTATACCATAAACAGTATCTATCTGGCTCTTCCCCAACAGCACCAAAGGTTACCAACAGTTTTTGTTTGTTTGTTGTTGTGGTTGTTGTGTTTCCCTTTTTCCCTATGGGAACAACTCAAACTCTATCCCTATAATTACCAAGGCCTAATAGGGCCTGTTTCCATGGAGCTATTTCAGATTCTTTTAATCTCTGTGATTAAAAATGGGGATACAGGTCTACACCCTCTGTTTCTCAGATTCCCATCACAGATCTACGTGTTACACTATGCAGCCATATGTGGGTTACACAAGGCTACAGAGATCAAGTGTGCTTGCCCACTATAATGATCAGTGATGTCCTGAGTGTTATTCTTTTGTTTAAAAAGAAGAAAAGAGAAATGCTGAGACATGAGGCATGTTGACTATAAGTTTATTATAAGGCCTGGCAGAGTAGGGAGGCTAAGAAGAGAAGAACAGGGTAAGTGGCTGACCGCCATGGCCAGTTGCTACAGAGAGAGCATATAGGTGGGAAAACTGAGTAGAGAGGAAGCAGCGAGGAAGCCAAGAGGAAGAGAGGAAGCAGAGAGAGTAAATGGGCAGGGATCTTTCTTTTTGAAGAGGTCCTCTGCAACTTCGTGCAGACTCAGTTCCCATGGAACCTTGAGCTGACCAGGGTACTGCCTGTTCCACCAGGTAACAGGGGCAGGCCAGCATAATACCTGAACCTTTCATTACCACCTCTACTTATTATTTTAAAAAAGGTGGGATGTTAGAAATGGCAGGTTAAGGAATAAGGGAGTCGAATTCTCAAGACTGCTTCCTGCTGACATGGGGTGCGTTGACCATCTTTGGGGGACCCGAGAAGTTTGGGGTGCTGTCACGTCCTGGGGAATCTGGTTGTTTCATTGTAGTTCAGGCTGTATGGAACTCCCTGGCACCTCTTAGACCTGGGAAGATGTTGGCAGAGCAGAAGACAAGGTTGAGTTTAGAAAAAAATTTTTCTTAGGTCCTGTCATGGGGGGAAGATTGTAAGATGAGGGAGGGTTTCCTGAGGAGTCCCAACATGAGGGAAGGGATTCCTGGGACCAGGATAAGATTGAATAACTGGAGTGAATCTGACCTGTTTGTTTGGATCCAATCCAGCTCCCTGGAACTTACAAGAATCCTTAGAGTTTGTTGAAACATAAGTATTAGACACATTAGCAGCATATTTATGTTGGAAGCAACTTGCCTGAAAGCATTAACATTTTAAAATTGACAATTTTTTTTTAGGACAATGAAAAGCATCTTAATCTTGACCTTGTATTTATGATCATATAGTGGTATTGTAGAACTATGAACAGTAGCATGAGAAATAGAGAAATCAGGAACATATTTCATTCTCTTTAATGTCTCAACTTATTTTATAATCACTTAAGCCTTTTTATCCTCAGGCCTTCGACTACATTCTCAGACCTTCATACATCTGACATTTCCTATCTTCACATAGATAAACCCTAAAATACCTGTTCCTGGAATCTGTTTTGCTTTAAGCTGGCAAGACTACCAGTCGTCAAAAGCATCAGAGTTCTTGAGAAGGATAAGATTTTACCTGAATCAATGATTAAAGAATAACAGGGACTTGCCAGCAGGCTGCATGGACACCTGCCTTCTTGCTGATAGCATGTGACCTGTGGATTAGACTATAGGAAGACTCTCCTAAAGTTGTCCCAAGCAATGCAGGGAAAGTCGATTCTACTGTCATCTTGTCCACGGTCTGGAATACTTTGTAGCAGTTGAGATGAAGGGCAGGGTTGCTCAGTGACTAGTGTTGTCACTGACTCCAGATGAAGTTTCTTCAGTGCCCATCAGTCTTCTTGGAGGAAATGGGGTGGGGCCAGCAGCTGGCCTATCTCTCTGTTATAAAAAGCTTTTTAACAAAACATTTTAAATGCCATATTCTCTAGATCTCTGAGCATTTGAGGGCTGTCTAGTTTAGTATCTCAGCAGTTAAGTTTGTCTTTAGTTAGAGAAAAAAAAATCCGTTTTTGTAATTAAAGTTGTACCTTTGTAAATGGCTTACAGGATGGACTGAGTGGTATAAATATTTTGTTAGTTTAAAATAGACCTTTGTGATTTTAAACTTTTATAATCATTTAAAGATACATGGGTTAAATTTAAGTTCTATAGACTTAGCTTATATTTTAAGTATAGTTAAATTAGACCTTTATGACTTTAAATGTTTACCATCATTTAAAGATACATAGCAATTTAGAAATATGAGACTTAACAGTTTAATTTAAGTTGCATATAGAGCTAGATAAGTATAAAATTAAATAACAGGTACAGAGACAAGCAGGACTGGATAACAGTAAAAGGGGGAATCAGAATGTAGCAAACAGACAGGAGATTTAAAGGGACAGAGTAGACTTAAACAGAGGGCCTAGGAAAGGCACAGTATTTAGTAAACAAGCCATGAACAACAGAGCCAGTAAAAGAAGAAATCACAGACAAAAAATAAAATAAAAAGCAAAAAATCTGTCAGAAATCAAAAATCCGACAGACAGGTTTGCTGGCACAGGCCGCTGGAGCTGTGCATGCCTACAGGTAGGTCACATGACCAAAACATCGGGGACTGTAAGACTCTTTTGGCTGTTTACCTGCTTGTTTTATGAAACCAGAAAGGTTCCTCTATGCATTTCCCATAGGTGAGGCAAGTGGAAAACCGGCAAAAGGCTCCTCTCCGGATGCACGTCTGCCCGTGGGAGTTGCCAAGGGCCTGCCCCCGAAGGGTACACAGCTGTTCCAAAACTGAAAAAGGACACAGCGTTCTGAACTGAAAAAGCCAAAAAGCACCACTCTTGGAGCAGAATCCCACGCTTGACCCTCAGGAAATGCACCCAACAAGTGAAAGAAAAAATAAAAAGCAAGATGTCAGGTGGCAGTGCTTGCCTGTGCAAGTCACTGAACTGAGTAGGCAGGCCTAAGCTAGATCATGTGGTTATGACCAAGATGGCAGCCCCCAGGTTAGCACACATGGCCAATAGTGGCCCTCGTAAGCATATTTGCAATTGCCAGAAAAGTTTCAAACCTCATTCATGTGGAAAAATGAGAACCAGCAAACAAACAAAAAACTCTCAGATCATCTCAAGCAGACATTGCCAACCAAGAAGAAACACAGTCAGAGATAGAACATAGAGAACAATGAGGGACATTCCCAGGTGAAAGAAATTTCCCAATGGGAGGTAGAACTCCACTCATTTATCTATTCGCTGGTAGTAGCCGAAAGATCCCGTAAAATGTATTTCCCGTTGACAAGGCCAAAAATGGCACAGATTGCTCTGTCTAAGAACACCTGGCAGAAAGCCCGAAAGAAGTTCACCAGGCTGAAACTGAAAAAAAAAATGAACCAGAGTGAACAGTGCTGGGTCTGCCCCATGGGAAAAGGGATATCTTACCGGATTGCAGCAAACATGTAGATGAGTGAGTTCCAGAGATCCTTAGTTGGAAAAGCAGTGAGTTGAAGTGTACAGAGTTCCAGCAGGAAGTGCCAGGAAAAGCTGAGATGGAAGTGGGTTATGAGTTCAGATTTTAGGATCCCCAAGATTTCCCGTGCTCCTGGCAGGAAAAGTTACAAAGAAAGTTTATCCCACCAGCAAGCTTCAGGAGAAAGTCTACGGAGAGAGCCTAAACCAAGTCAGGCGCCAAATGTTATTCTTTTGTTTAAAAAGATGAAAAGAGAAATGCTGAGACATGAGACATATTGACTATACGTTTATTATAAGGCCCAGCAGAGTAGGGAGGCTAAGAAGAGGAGAACAGGGTAAGTGGCTGACTGCCATGGTCAGTTGCTGAAGAGAGAGAGTATAGGCGGGAAAAGTGAGTAGAGAGGAAGCAGCGAGGAAGCCAAGAGGAAGAGAGGAAGCAGAGAGAGTAAATGGTCAGGGATCTTTCTTTTTAAAGGGGTCCTCTGCACCTTCGTGCAGACTCAGTTCCCATGGAACCTTGGGCTGACCAGGGTACTGCCTATTCCACCAGGTAACAGGGGCAGGCCTGCATAATGCCTGATCCTTTCACTGAGTTTAGTGTCATAGACCACAAAGTTGTGGAAAAAGAATATTAGCTCACAGTTGAAAATAGTTGAGATTGTGGTCCTGTCTCCTGGAAAAATTAGAGTCCTCTTGAATACTAGAACTTCTCACTTCTCTTAGTCATTTTCAGTGGATTATTTGATGTATGTTTGATCTCGCAGTTTTCTGAATCTCTAAAATGGGAATTTTTGAAAAGGACATATCTTAAGCTGGTTTCTGTTTTAAGGCATTTATCATATGTCCTAGGGTATCACACAATATACTTGGTTATTACTTTTCAGCCAGCAGTGAGATTTAAATTTCTGTCAAATGAGATGCTCTTATATGATAAAGAACATGGTGTGTACAGTGAAGGCCCACTGCAGACTCTGCAATAAGAGTCACTATTGTCTAGAGAGTGGACCAGTGTGGTAGCTTACTTGCTGGCATGCATCTGTGTAGCAAGCCCTCAGTGGGAATTTTATGAATAGACTTCTCCTGGAGTTGTATGTCATCATATCATTTCCTGCAGTGAATAAGTGAACAGAGCCATTGTATCTGGCATCAATTCCCATGTGTTGGCACCTGGGCTCTGATGTGCCCTTTGTCAGTGACTGTTATCTGAGTTACTCTATTGAAGCAGTCACAGAACTTTTCCATAGGTTAGTCTCAGACATACCTGGTAAACCAGGAAGTTTCTTGTTGCTGAGAATTGCTTAGGTAGTGGTTGCTTCAAACAAGTCCAGATAAGAGGTCTTGGTATGTGAAAATTGACTTTCTAAAGATGTCTTTGGGTTACAATAAAGAGGCTTTTACAAACTCATGAGGCAGTCTATGAGAGTCTGTTTCTTGGCCCGGCCTGTCTCAGCTCCAAGACACGGAAACCATGAGGTTCGGCCTGAGTGGGGAAGCATGGACTTGGAAACTCCTAGCAACCCAACAGCGATAAAGACCAAACACAAGCATCTTGTCATCTTTAAAGAGCTCTCAGCTCCATGCTGCAAAACTGGAGTCTCTTGTTTATTCAGCATTTTCTTGGCTGTTTTCTAACCATGCTTCCATGGCCACAAGGTCATTTCTTTCCTTCTGAACCCTCTCAGCCCCGTAGCTCCTAACTCTCTGTCCTACTTATTACTTAAACACCTAACCTCCCACCCAGATGCAGGCCTATTCAAATGCTTAGTCCTGTAGAGATGCAAACAAGGAGGCATTCTACCCTGAGGCTATGCTATACAATAGCAGACTTGCTCGAATTAGCAATACAATAGTGGGCCAGAGCTCAGGGTGCTCCTGTTTACTGAAACCAGAGGCTGGACCTTAAGACATTCCATAATGGAACTATTTTGGTCCTGGACAAGTCTGACTCCCCTGCTGCTGAGGAAGGAGTAAAACATGCTGGAGTGGTTGCCTCCTAGAACATAGAACATCCACACTTTTCAACAGCAACACATTTACCAGGAACCAATCCCTTTACCACACCCCAGGAATCTGTAGCTCCTCATTCCTTTCTATTCTTTGCTCTACAAAGTCCAAGCATCCTTTCCTAATTGTTCTCACAGATACATTTTCTCTCCACTCTTAGTTATAAAAGAGGTCTCTGAGGTTTTGTTGCTGTACTGTGAGCAGTATAGTGAGAAGCACCAAAGATATGCCAGACCAAGATTTGGTTATCTAGATTCCTATAAGATAGGTGTATGGAATTATGTATGAAGTCACATAAGTATAAAGAGATGGAGTTAAAGTGCTTAAAGCAATTATCATAAGAGTATGCGGCATGCTGCCAAGTATCTCTCTGTGCCTTCTGGGTATATCTCAAACTAAAAAATTATCTTTTAATCCAAATTCATGTTCTCATAACCAACTGACAAACAAGGTCTATTAGATAGCATCTTTCATAATGGATATCAAGTGTTCACATTCATTCAGAGCATCACAATTGGGTGTTGTCTCTATATAGCCGAATAATAATGAAGGGACCAGCTCCCCATTTCGGCAGCCATAACAGCCGAACTCATATTTGTCTGACCTTGTCTTAGTCACTAAGGTCAGATGCCTGCCCCTTTCGGCAGCCATTACAGTAATGCATGCTTTTCTGACCTTGCCTTGGTCACTAGAGGTTAGGTACCTGCCTCTTGACAAAGAACCAATCAGAAGTTAGCTGGTGGTGGTATGTGTTATTCTTTTGTTTAAGCTGCAGCTGCTAATATAAAGAAGGGAACAACGGATAAACAACCCATGTGGAGTTTATTTACCAGAAAAGGGGAAAGAGGGGGATGGGTAGTCAGCCAACCCAAGAGGAGCCGAAAGGAAGAGAGCAAGGGATGGGTGGCAGGACCTTTTAAAGGAAAGGTTGCATATGCGCAGTGGGGCTTTGCACCTCACAGGTCGCAATGCATGGCGGGTGAGTGAGTGCCCCGTTGTTAGGGGGCGGGGTCAGAGTCATCCAGGTGTTTTGTTCTTACAGTATACTTTACGGCTCTGGGTGGTACTTTATGGACAAGCACACAGCAATGACGCACAGAGCATAGCAACCACCCTGGGAGGGCCTGTGGGCCATAACAACCAGTTGGCCAATCAACACAGGGCTAGCCCTCCAAGCCTGGAGGCACACCAATCCTGAGCCTGTGCGTACCCCTAGACACTCCCCTTAGGCTGCCCTACAAAATCTCTCTGCAGCCAGTTCTGTCTTTGCTAGCCAGCTGCCATGGCCGGTGGGTGAAAGACCTGAGCTAACATGGGGTTAGCTTGTTAAACAATAATAAAGCCTCATGCAGTTTCCAGCAAGCTTTCAAATCTGACTGGTGATTGGAGTGACCACGGTCCTGGGCTGAGACCCCAGAGGCCTGAGTTTTCTGGGGGTCTAACAATAGGAGAGGAACTATTCTATTATACATAAACTCTGTCAGCTGAATACAGTATTACTTACCCAACACTGAATTATTACTGGGACTGTTTTCTCTGAACTCTTTGCAGATGTCAATCTGTGCATCTGCATATGTGTTCTGGATCATATGACTAAATGTCAGGTTTGTTTGTATCTTAGTTTACATAGGACACAGAGACTTCTCTTTGCGTCACTCTAAGTGGCAGTACCTATGAGGACCTGATATAAGACCTAACCACCTTGCCCTTAAAAAATTCAAGGAAGTCTACTAATTATTCTCTGGACCTAACAGGAGGTATAAGGGACATTAACTTGTCATTAACTCTAAGGTCTCCCAAAGTATCCCTCAAGGTAAATCCTGAAATCCCCTCAGATGTATTTTATTGTTGAATTCCCCATGATTTCCTATCGTATTTTGTTTTGGGTGTCTGGGTGTTTTAAATTTCTCACTCATCCAACTCAGTTGTCACAAAACACCAGTATATGAGATGAAGACATCCCCAGGGATGATGATCAAGCTTCCTCAGATTATATCATTATATAAAGCAAAAGAGTCCACATGCCCTAAGATAATATAGTCATGATACAATATTTCCCTAATAGACAAAGGCAAATTGTTTTTATATCTTTTTTTTTCTGAATGCCTTGAATAAAATCATTTCCTGGATCAATAACGATATGACAGTATGTATTAATACCAATTCAGAATAGTAACCATGGTTGTTAATACAGCATCAGAATCCCTAATCTAAAAATAGGAGTTTCATGCTGCTCAAAAATCTATTTGTGAACACCAATATGACCCAAGCATTTTAAAAAAGAAATACTTTTAATAAGTATCATTAATTAAATATGCATATTGCAATGCAGTCATTATCTAAGACTGCTCACCAGCAGTGAATCACAGGACACACTAGAAAGGATCATTACCCAAGTGACTTTGACATCACTGATGGATTAAAGTCTCTGCCACTTCCTCAAGGACATACTTTCATCTTTGGTTTCAGCTCCTTAGCTGAATGATACAGTGTAGTAGTGGTTTAGTAAAGGCTTATTTTGCTGTGATAAAATGCCATGGCCAAAAGCAAATTGAGCAGGAAAGGGTTGATTTCATCTTCCACTTTCAGGTAATACTCCATCATTAAGTGATGTGAGGGCAGGAAATCAAGCAGGAGGCAAGAACTAGAACAGAAACTATGGAGGAAGGCTGCTTATTGATTTGCTCTCTGTAGCTTCCTCAGCCTGCTTTCTTTTGCCATCCAGGGCCTCCTGCCCAGGAATGGTAGTGTTCACAGTGGGTGGGCATTTCCATACCAATCATCAACAATGAAAGTACTCCAACAAGCTTGCAGACAGGACTATCTGTTGGGAGCATTTTCTCAATGAAGGTTACTTTTCCTTAGCTTAGTCTAGCCTGTGTCAAGTTAACACAAAGTTAGCTTCCACAAGTAGGAAGCCCAGTATAAAATTAAACTCCAGGGAATTTTGTGAACTCTGTAAAGTAGAATTTTATCTCTTCCCAGTTAGTTTTTTTCTGACACAGGAGTTAACATAGGTTAAGTGATAGCTCCACATGACTAATGAGAATCTCTTGGCCAAGACACTGTTTGTATATCAGCACTACAAACCAGGAGGCGAGAAAGCCATGCCCAGAAGCTCCATGTATGTGACACTCCATTTGAAACTAAACTCTGTTTACCTGGCACTGAAAATTATTGGCCTCAGGCCTCTCAACCTGTTTTTTTTTGTTTTCTAATTCTGACTTAAATAGATGAGTACACTAGAAGAAGATTCTCACCCCTCAGTATATTTTATTCGTATATCTTGGGCAAATTTGTCTTTAAGAATTCAACAATGACTCTTGCTTTCAATGAAATCATATTTCCTTCAGTAATCGTTGGAACATGTACTTATTAACAAAACACTAACATGTAAAAAGGCAAAATATGAGTGGCAAAGATAAAACATGCACTTGCTCAAGGGTAACTTACTAACTTGAAGGCAAATATTTATACAAAATGAAAGTAATAACAAAAGAAAAATAGATGAGACCTATAAAAGGAGACAGCACATGGTCTGGGTTTCATCAAAGACTTTGTAGGAAGCAGTTTTAAAATAATAAGCTGAAGGGACAACAAGGATGAGAGGGAGGAGCAGTACTGAAGACATTGAAGACATTTCTAGAAGAGTTAGACAGCATTTATTTTTGACTTTTGGATAATAACTATTTTAAAGGGAAGTGGTATCCCATTGTAGATTTGATTCACCTTCCCCTAGTATCTAGTGATGTTGAACATATTCATGACCAATTAAGCATGGTTTATACTCTCTTGACAATATGTATTTAGAATTTGACATCAAATGAAATATTATCCATCCCTAAGAAGTTGAAAATTCTGTCACCAGTGACAAAATGGTTCTGAATGGAGGACATTGTTGAACACAAATGTCAGCCACAGACAAACATGATAAGAACTCACTCATGTGAAATCCAAAAAGTGTAGCTCTCACAGCAATTACAGCTATATGTGTTTGTCAGAGATCAATGTAGTGAGGTAAAAGAAGTTGACAATGGATGCACTGTTACAGTGTAATAGGATGAAGAAAGTCTGTGATCTCCTGCATAGTACAGTCAAGAAATTAACAATGTCACAGTATTTCTCCAAACAGAAGATAGGATTTGAAATATATCTATCATATTCAATTGACAAAAGTTTCAAAAGATTCATATGGAAAGCATCCTAAATTGATCATTAGCTATAAACTAATAAACTAATAAATAAATAATAAATGAGGCATAGCAGTATATTGCTGCTTAAACATGACCAATTATTATGACTCAATCAGAGAAAATTTGGTTTACAAATGTTCCATGAAAATAGAAAATATTAGCATCCTCATGAAGAAGGTACTAAAAGACAGGATTCATATATATATGTGATCAGAATCCTAGGAATTCTTTAATCATGTCTGCCTGAAGTAAATAATGGTATGTATGGGATCATTTTTTTACTGTAAGGAAATGAAGATGAATGAATGTAGAACTTCCCCACCCACCAGTGCTTGCAGACCAGATTCCAGCAGTGAAGTTTCTGTGGTATAAGGATGAACTTAAAAGTGACCATTCAGCTACTCTGTATGCAGAGTAAAGTCAATGATTTTTTTTTCAAATTGTGGTATGGCATTTAAAACTGAAAACATGGGGAAAAACAACTCTACACATAAATCCATATAAATTCACCAGTTCAGGTAGATGCAAATTATTGTAAGGAAGTCATGTTTGGAGACAAGGAACACCAGGAAGCCATTAGAGATTCACAAAGCAGTGTTCCAAATATGGAATATGTAGGGATGCTCATGTTCTTATACTTAATTAAGAGTATCAGAATGTGAAATAACAGAAAACCATTTCTATAATTTTGGAATATTGCCATTGAGTGTCAATTATCTAGTTTTAAATCTGTATGTTAACATGATATGCACATGTGTGCATGTCATTTTGTGTATATGTAAAGGGGGGCATGTGCCACAGTTTGTTCCTAATGTCAGAGAACAACTTTAGGTGCTGGTCCTTGCCTTCCATCTCATTTGAGTTTAAGGCATTTTATGCCAGGCCAGATATTCCCGTGCCTTCAAGTCTCCTTTCTCTGCTTCTTATGTCATTGTAGGTGTCCCATGATAATGACTCTACTGCATGTAGCTGTACATAAGTCATGGGGTCAAACTCAGGTTCTCACACTTATATGTCAATTGCCTTTAGTTGGTTCTATGGAATATGTACTATAGAGAAAGCACAGAGCTGCAGAGTGCCTCAGTGAATAAAACACTTGTCTGCAACCACAAGGTCTGGAGTTCATATTCCTAGAAACCCAATAAAAGCAGGGTAATCATGGAGGCCACATGCAGTCTCAATGTACAGAAGGTAGGAATAGGCAAAACCTGGAACATACTCTCTAACTAAATTCACTAGAATTCATGAGTTTCAGGTAGATCAAGAGATGTTGATCAGTAGTCAACAACAAGCCTATACATGTATATTTGTGCCTCTACAATACATATACATTCCTACAATGCAAGGACACACACACACACACACACACACACACACACACACACACACACACACACAATGCATACAAAGTAAACAGAGAGGACTGAAGAGATGGTTCAGAGGTTAAGAGCACTTGCTGGCCTTGCAAAGGACTTGGTTCATTTCACAGGCACTCCCCATGGCAGCTCACAACCATCTGTAATTCCAGTACCAGGAAATCTGACACTTTCTCCTTGCCTCCATGGTTATCAGACATGCAATGGTACACATTTTGCAGTCAGGTAAAACCTATATGAATAAAATAAGAAACCTATAACACCTTTTTCTTAAATGAGAAAGGAAAGATAATGTTCTGAAAGCAGACATGCTAGCTTTAGCTCAAGGTCACTGGGAAGATCAGTCTTCAAAGAGAAGAAAGAAAGGTATAGCATAAAAGTCTTGAGATTTATGATGAAGTATAGATAGATATTGATGTGACTGGGCTACAAGGCATTACCCTGGCAGTGGATACAAGAATAGACAGGAGTTTAGTGAAAATGATTGTGGAGACACAAGAGTAGATGGATCCTTATATTCCTTCTGTCCATCAACTTTATGCAGATGTAATGTCTGGCTTTATTGTTAACAAGGAAAATGACAGTAACATCAGGAATTGCTTTTGCATTGCGGGAATTGTGGTGGAGGCAGTGAGAACACCAGTGATTTAACAAAGTCCCAGAGCTTCACATGCATGGGAAACTGAACACTGCCCCACTTTTAAAACCCAGGCAGGGAAAAAAGTAGAAAAAGTCACCTTTAATGTAAATGATTATTACTTAATTTACAATGAAATTAGCACTAAGAAATCTTTAGAAGCTAATAGAATATCATTACCTGGCTAAGTCACACAACATAAAACCTGTAATGCAGAAAGTCTGGTGTTTTTCATGAAGGTACTTAGTCCCTTTGTACAGAAAACAATAAGGGACAGATTTCAACTACTGTGAACTAACCACTTTTAAGTTCAAATGCATTTCTATAACAGGTTTTATTTTTAACAGTAAATTATAGAAGTTACATGATCCAGCACTATGAAATGATCTGATTCTCCTGTCTGGGAAATTGCTTAGAGCTGTTATTCAAACCTTTGAGGACCTCCTATTTTATGTTAGATCTCCTTTTTCACTTCAAAATGTAACTGTGTGCTCTGATTCAAATGTTATTGAACTGCAGATACATCCCCGCATCCAAAGGCAAGACACAGCATGGGGAAAGCCCATATTCTCAACATTCATCCATCACAATTTCACAAGTAATGTTGAAAGTAGAATCATTACCCAAAGAGATGGAGTCAGTGCATTGGCGATGACTGGAGAGAGAACTATGAGTCAACATTTTATGTCAACCAGACCTGGCTATAGTACACAGTTAGTTATTCAGAAGAACCCACTAATCCAAGGATAGCTGTGGAGATATTTTTAGACATGGTTAATGCATGAAATCAGTTCCAATAAATAAAGAATCTTGGTAGGTTATAGCCAAGCAACTGGAGGACCCCAAATGCACAAAGAACTAAGGATTTTCTGAGAAAGGCACCAGCCATCCATAACAGCTGCAAGCTGACCTCAGAACTGCAGGCTGCTCTCAAGTTGTAAGCTCACTTTGCAAGAGCATCTGAACATATATACAGATATGTAGGAAAATAACAACAATAAGAAAAATACTCTGCATAGGGGCATCACTCTATCTCTCTACTCATAGTTCCCTGGCTGGACATAATGCAAATCAGGCTATTCCATTCTTATCTGCTGGTATTCTGGTCATTTAATGAGGAAAAGGAAAATGTGTACAATACAAGTTTCTCTTCATGGCTATGACTGTTACACTCCACTGTGAAAAAAAATTCTGAGAAGTTGGTATAATTAAAAGAGAAATGTAAAAATGTCTTTGTTGTTTATTGAACTCTGATGCCATTCTAAATTCTAACAGTATCCTTCCTACCTTCTTCCAAATTTCAATAGTAACCATTTGTATGGGGTTCACACATTTTTATACTACTCACCAGTCCTATAAAGATGTTTTTTAAAGGCAGAAACAAGTATTAGATATAGAAATGTCCTTAGTTGGTATGAAGGAAGTAATTAACTAAGAGAAAGAAGCCAAAGTGAAAACAAAATTATGGATTCAACAAAACAAAATTGGGGAAACTTCCAAAAGAAACCCCTGGCATATCAGCTGGTTTACAGGTATAGTTCATTTCACTCTAGCAGGCGATCACCTGTTAGGCAGACACCATGCAGAGTTACTGATTTGATTTGATTTGCATTCTGTTAACTTGTGTATGAAATAATGCCTGTATCATCTCAGGTCATGATCCATATTGTTGGAAGCAGCTTTTGAATTGTCCATTGCATTCTCAATTTCAGTAGTTTGTCTGAGGTGACATATTTCTGAATGAATGGTCCTCAGAATTCCCATCCATGGCTTAAGCCTGTCTGTGGCACTCCTGGTAAAGCACAGCCAGAGCTCTGAGCAACTGGTGTTCTGAAAGTTGGTTGAACACTGTATTAAAGCTCATAACTCTAGATGCCTTTACAAAAGTAGTGCTCAAAACTTTTATTTTACACTATCAATGGTTGATAATTTTCAGTAGTCTTCTCATTCCCCAAGTCTGCCTTATAACAAAAGACAGGCAGCTCAACTTCTAACCACAGTAATCATCTTCTGTCTATTGAAGTCAAACTTGATAGGCAGGCAGCTATGGATCATCCACTAGAATTTTCATTTGATGGGGATACTTTATCTGACATTCTAGAATGGAATGATATTTACTCAGTATTTTATCAGACACTGAGAGTTCAGGGGTTTCCCTTTCATACTTCCCATAACAATTATCATTCTGTGCAGATTGTAGACTGTCAGGCGGCACACCCAAATAAATACAGATCTAAAATACAGAACCCTGTCCTCTGCAGGAGTTTAACTGTGTTTGAAAACAGTATGCTGTAGCCCATCTAATTCAGGAGAAATGAGAATTAAGGGCTGCAGTGGGTGAGAAAAGTACTTTCGTTATAAAGAACGTATAGCTTATTAATAAAAGAAATAACAAGAACTGGATATAACAAAAGAGAAGGCATTATACCTTAAAAGGAAACATGATCACACTGGTGAGAGGTCAGGAAACAGAGGGACATTGCTGTCTTCATTTCTCCTTAGTCGTCAGGGTAGTTAATACTATCATATGTCACAGATCTCACTTAAAATGTTTAGTGGGGTCAGTTTCTATCATTTAAACATGGACATCAGCAAAATTCACTAGTGATTTCAACAAAAAAAGGAAACATCATTTTTTTGCAAATTCATGGACAATCTGGTGGTTTTACCTTCTGACATGAGGTTAGAATATAGTGTCTTATTGCTTTAATATTCTTGTGATTACTCAATGCTGCTTGTTTTTATTGCTGTGAAGAGACATCATGACCACAACAACTTTTATAAAGAAAACATTTAGTTGGGGTGGCTCACTTGCAGATTCAGAGGTGTTCTTTTTTTGTAGACTAGTACTGATGGAACCCTGAACGGACTAGAGCACTGCCTGAGTGCATTCTGCCAGGTGACAGGGGCAGGTCAGCATAATGCCTGAATCCTTACAAGAGGTCCGTTGTCATCATAATGGGTGACATGGAAACACATCGGCAGATGTGTTGCTGGATTATTAGCTGAGAGTCCTACATCTTACAGGCAACAGGAAGACAACTGAGACACTGGGTGTTGTCCTGAGCACAAGAAATGTAAAACCCTGCCCTCATAGTGATACAGGTCCTCTATGAAGGCCACACATACTCCAACAAAGCCACACCTCCTAACAGTGCACTCACTATGAGACTATGGGGGCTAATTACATTCAAAGCACCACAATTTAAAAACAATTTACTGGGGTGAGTAGAAAAACAAAAGAAACAAACAAAATTATACCTACAATTTGTAAATTATTCCTGTCTCCATGTTGCTTCAAGACTATAAGCACATGAATTCTTTTTTTTTATTTGAGATTACATTAGAATCACATAATTTCCCCATCCCTTCCATCTCTCTAACACCTCCCATATTTATCTCCTTGCTCTCTTAAATCCATGGCTTCCTTTTTTCTTTTTTTCATCAATTATAACATACCTTCTTAAAGTTATACTTCATTGGGTAATTTATTCCAGTTGAAGAGGCATCATAACTCAGATATTTTTTATAGAACATCAACTGTCAGATTTTGGTGCCTCAGTTGTAACAAAACTGTAATTTATTTCATCTGGATAACAAATTCTAATATCCCTTGTCCTCATCTCAACCAACTATTCCTTGAGCTTGACTCTTTATAACACCATAGTGTGCAGCAAATTTTATTTTTAGTAATTTGGGCCAATATAAATGCCACTTGAAAATTATTTACTGACTAAGACATAATGGGGTTCAAGGAGAACCCACCTCATCCTCTCATTGTTACACATTTGTGGCCTGTACTTGTCTCCAGAACAACAGCCCTGGGTGCCCTGGGATCCATATGTGGACAACAGAACACAGGCTGGCACCCAGCTTGCTGC
The DNA here is from genome assembly GCF_003668045.3 of Cricetulus griseus. Classification (NCBI taxonomy): domain Eukaryota; kingdom Metazoa; phylum Chordata; class Mammalia; order Rodentia; family Cricetidae; genus Cricetulus; species Cricetulus griseus. The sequence goes on from NC_048597.1 coordinate 126,149,271, forward strand.
TATTTCGAGACTCTTGTATCTGCCAAGACATTAAACTAAGTTTTCATTTTGTGACACTTTCCCTAAAGGAAATTCCAAAGAGAGAAGATAAAAATGGATAAACTTAAGGTATGTTCACTTTCCAATACAGCCAGGAAAGAGAGGGAATAAATATCTGCTCTCCATTAGATTAATCTTGCAATTCTCAAAATTCAAAATGGTTACCACACACTGAGTAGAGGAAGTTTACAGAAGTACAAACTTATTTAAAAACACAGAAATAATGAAATTTGATCACAGACATACCTAAGGTTATAAATAAGGGACAAGTAGAAATTTTCACAAAGAATAAACTTGTGTTAGGCCTTGAAGGATGAGTAGATATAAATATTTAAAAAGCAATAAACTAAATGCAGTTAAATCCCAACTGCATAGCCCCGGGTCTATTTGGGCCTGAATGATTGTAGGAGTCTTTGAAATATTTTTAAGAGAGTGCTGAATATTTATCCTAAATATAAAAGCATGATCAAATAAAAATGATCTAAACAAAGCAATGTGGAGGATAGTCTAGTGACTGATTAACCAAAATATAATGACTTTTGTACCTTGTCCAAGTCTTGGTAAATTTATTCAACACTAGTTTATGATTATACATGCTATGAAATGTAATTATTTTCAAAACCATCAATATTCTAGTTGATAAGAGACTTTAAAGCTTTCATTCTCCAATCATAAATTTGCATACTCATGCCAGTATTTTAAACTCCATTATTGCACTCATTACTGAAATCCATTAAACAAATTCTTGTATACTAAAAAATTACCATAAACAGAAGTTTGGGATCTCATTCTAACTATTACTTACCCTTGCGGCCAATTCAGCCCAGGATCTCTCTATCCATAACTATAACAGAAGATAAGATTGGAGGTAAAAATGTTGGGTTTTGCCAAATGTTTTCTGCACAATATGAAACAGCTATTTGCAGATAAAGTATATATATACACTCATAAATGTGTATGTATAATACTAATACAAAATAAACTTCATATGTTTAGTTTTATCAACTATGGTTACATAGATAACCAAAATATACATATAAATGTATAATATATATACCACTAATAATTCACTTTAATTCTAATCCAGGTTGAATATAGTTGTTACTTTGCCATTTCATAAGAGAAACAGAAATTAGTGAGAGCTATTAGCTTCGTGGAGCTTGCCTTAAACCTCTGTGGAGAAACAATAGGTCAATTCTACATTTTAATGTATTATCTATCAATTAGCTTAACTTATGCAAATATCAATCTTCTGAAAATTTGTGGAAATAAGAAATTATCACTACTTTCTTTTTTCCCATTAAAAATTTAGGGAAGGTTAAATACAAAGATGTACAAGAATGGAGTTTCTACTAAAACTCAACGCAGTTTTGAAAGTTAGGATAAAATTTCAAAATCTGAAAAGGAAAGAGGCCAGAAAAGGAGAGAGTTGAATGAAAATGGAGAAGAGGACTGGTCAATTTCCTGTGCAGGTGCTGTGTCCTTGGCATTTATCTTCATAGCAATACAGCAAAACCTAAATTCTTGAGGACAGGAAAAAATAAAATAATTTCCTCCACAAAATGTAAGATTGCTTTTATTACCCCCAAACTTTTGCACATGCATGACTATCTCTATGTGGTCTACACATGTGTGTCATAGCAAGCTTGTGGAGGACAATTTGTAAGAGTTAATCCTTTCTACCGTATGTGTTCTGTGGATTCACTCAAGCCCTCAGATGTGTGTTCTATGGATTCACTCAAGCCCTCAGATCTGGTGGTTAGAGTCTTTACCTGCCCTCATGTATATTCTTGAAGTACTGCAAGTACAGATAAAGGATCTGGTTAAAATTCATTAACATTGTCATTGCTTCCCTTTACATCATCAGAAGTCACCTTAGTATAGGCCTTGCCTGCTTGGCTGGAACTAGCAAAGGGAACTGATCCAAAGAAGTTTATTTCCCATAACATTAATAAGCCAACTGATGATAAAAAAAAAAAAAAAAAAACTGACCACCGGGAAAACAGTAACAAATCTCAACAAACTTAAGAAAACAATGAAGACCTGTTCTCATGGGTGGCCTGAACAGCCTATTGGTTCTCAGGAATGACAACATTTATTCTAGTGCCAACCGTACTCATTGGTAGTCTTATGTGTGTTGTTTCTGTGACAACCACTACAGAGGCATGGCTAGAGAGGGAGAATATGCATGCATATAAAAATAAAATGGTGGGCTGGAGAGAGGGATCCTGTTGAGAACACCAACTGCTTTTTCAAAAGAACAGGGTTTAATTATCAGTGCCCACATGGTGGCTTATAACTATCTGTAATTCCAAGCCTAACAAGCTTAAGAGATTCAACTTCCTCTTCTGGTCACCATAGTGCAGAGAGAGAGTTACATTGAGGCAAAATACCCATAAGCATAAAATAAATAAATTCATTAAAAATAAAAATAAGATTTCTAAAACTTAGTCACTTTAAAGATTTACTCCTCCTCCCCCCCCCTCTCTCTCTCTCTGTGTGTGTGTGTGTGTGTGTGTGTGTGTGTGTGAGTGTATGTGTGTGCATTAGTATGCTTACACACATGTGTGGGGGTGCTGAAGAGGATGAACTGTTACACTCAAACTGTGGGTCCAAATACACCCTTACTTAGTGCTTCATGTCAGACATTTTTTTTCTCAGCAATGAACAAATAGAAGGCCCTTTGCTGTAATAAAAATTGAAAGAGGCAGAGGAACAAGGTGACTCACACCAGCACCTGAGAGAGTGCCATACAAGTACATTTTCTCACGTGTGCATTAAAGACACATGCTGAGCCTCATAACCATCCAACAATCCTGCATAGCAAATGGGGGCTGCCACTTGTGCGATTTATATTTCATGGTCATCCTTGCTTCACTTACACTCCTGAGCTACTGCTTACAGGCTCTAGAATTACGTGAATCTAAAATTTCCAAGAAAAACTGACCTTATACAAATGAAAAGGCAATAAAGTCTAATTCAAGAGAGGATATCTTTCAAACAACATTAAAATTTAAAAGACAATGCAATTTGTTAGATGTATACTGCTCATTATATCTAAAGAGTCAGAAAATACTGGATCCTATAGCCTAAATATACACTACTTTAATCAAAATTTGATTTTTAAAAGTTCCTGGAACCTAAAAAACTAAAACTATATTCTAAAATTAAATATTGAGTGACCTTTATTCAACAATTGTCAGCTGCATTTTTCTGAGGTAACATTACACTAAAAATATCAACTCATTCTAGGTCATGCTTTCACTTAAAGAATTCTCACCAATGCTTGAGAGGAAGCCCTTTCCTTCCCTTGCCCCCATTCTGCCATCTCCTTTATTCTGTCCAAGTTCTGTTCTGAGATATTAAACTTTTCTTACTGCTACTTAACTCTTCATACTACTTAGTGGATTTTAACCCTTCTAAAGTGATGCTAACTCATCTTTCTGATTTATTCTCTTTTTGGTCTTATTCTCTGTCACCTGATTTTGTAAATGTTGACCCTCTTTTCTCCCTTTGCCTGTTTTATTCTGTCTACCATGTCAGAACATATATCCATCCCAAATAAATGCACCCAAATTTCAAATATTCCACCTAAATTACAACAATTTTTCCTAAAGCTGACAACAAGGATATTTGGAGAGAGTCTAGAATGGACCTATAAAGTCTATAACTAAAATGATGCTTAATGAAAACCTGTATCATAATTAATTGTTTAATGGCATCAAACCACATAAATTATTTTCTTCAGTGTTATGGTTTTACATAAAATTTTCTCAAAGAAGATATTGAAAGCTGATGAATGATAAATGACTACAAATCTGTAAACTTTTAATAGCTGGATTTCTGTGCTTGTGTCAGACAGTAACGTATATTAAATCTTTTCAAAAAATAAAGTTTGAATGTTGTCTTTTTCATCCTAGAAGCAAAATTGTTGACATTTTATGGGAATACACTTAAGATCCCACCTCACCAACTGGGCAGGCATTAGAAGAGAAAATAAGGTTGGAGGCCTTAGTACAACTACTGGAGGAATAGTTGCATTTAGTAAAGCTAAGGGTATTAACGCTGTAATAAAGTTTCCCTGCATACAATTCCTCAAAAATGGAGCATGCTAACCTTACTTCTGTAACACTGGTTAAGTTCAAAGCTACTGTAGACTGTAGAAAGTGAAGCTTAGTGACATTTGAACCTGATTTAAGAGCTTTGCTCATGACCAGTGATTACTCAGAATAACAAAGGCATTTAAAAGTAGATATATCCAGCACTTCATCCAGTTCCTTTAAAATAGTTTTATTATTTTTTGAGAATTTCATGAATGCAAACAATATATTTTAATCAGAATTCAGAACTGTTAGAGCCCTGACCTGTTTTATCATTAGATCTTTCCTCTCTTCCCAAATAAACAAAGGTCTTACTTGCATTTTTAATGTGTAGACAACATTCAAGTGACATAGAAAGAAAATGAGAAAAAAATAACAGTCAATAGAGAATGCTTCTCCAAGTTCAGTAGGATTTATAATTTACTTCTTAGTCCAAATTAAATATTCAACATGTACCATCCTAGATAAAAGTATACACTGTCAGTGGTTCAATTTTTCTTTTTAGGGTGTTGTAAAGAATAATCAAGTTATAACTAAACTTGTTTAAAAAGGTAATTCCACATATATAGCATTCATAGATAAGTAATACTATAATATCTTCACTTTTGAATTTTATTTGATTCATGTTTAGTTTTCTATTTGTGTGTGTGTGTGGGGGGGGATTGCGGTGCATGAGCCCATATGTATGTTTTCACATTTGTGGACCAAAGAGTTGTGTCTGTATGCTTATGGTAGCCTGGGTTTGACATAGACAGTTATCCTTGGTTGTTGTTCTGTCTTATTAAATAATGAAGGGTCTCTTAATCAATCCCAGAGCTCTCCAACAAAGGTAGCCTTGTGTGGTAGTTTGTATAGAAATGTCCCCAAAGACTCATACATTTGAATGCTAATAGTGTCAACCCTAAGTCATGTAACTTTGTTGGAGTAGGTGTAGCTGTGTTGGAGAAAGTGTGTCACTAGGGGTAGGCTTTCAAGTTTCATATTCACCAGACAGGCCCAGTGTCTCTCTCTTACTGTTTCCTTCTGGCCCAGATGTAAAACTCTTAGCTCATTTCCAGCTCCATATCTGCCACACACCACCATACTTCCCACCATGATATCAATGAACTAAACCTTGGAACCTGTAAGCCAGGTCCCAATTATATGTTTTCCTTTAGAAAAGTTGATGTGGTCATGGTGTCAATGCACAGCATTAGAAACCCAAACTAACACATCTTTTGGTCAGCTTTCTATGGTAATCCTTTTCTTCACTTACTAGACAGGCTACCATGCCCACCCAGCATTTACATAGGTTCTGGGGATCTGAAAATGGATCTCATACTTATGCAGAAATCGATTTACTGAATGATCCATATTTCCAACCACAATATAATCATTTACAAAGCACAACCACATGCAGAGACATGAGTTATGTCAGGTGATTAGTTCTCCAAATATCCAATGTGCACAGTCTCACCTGAATGTAAGAGAATGTGAGAGAAAGAAGGGAATGAAAGAGATCAGTATGCTTGCTTCACAATGATTGCTTCACTGGAAGCTCTGAACACACGGTCTGTTCTATGTTATGGCTCTCTTCTCCAACCATGGACTTGGTCTACATCTTTACTCTCACACATGTAACATCTCCTTCCTTTCTCTCTCACTCCCCATCTATCTCATTTAATTATATTCATATAAATATACATGTTTATACAGGGATATTATGTCTATATACCTGTGTGTATATGTGCACATGCCTTTAAACAGTATCATAACATTGTAAAGATTGTCAAGTTGTAGAAATAGTTTTTGCTTCACATACTCCAGGTCAGGGATTGTGAAGCATCCTTCCAGAATCTTGCCTTATCCTTCATTTGGTATTATCAAAATGTAAGTTTTAATGCCATTTCCTTCACACTATATTCTATCAAGACTCTTGCCATTTATACTAAATGTAATAACTCTCTTCTACTCAAGCATCTTGAGTTTGAGAGTCAACATATTTCATATTTCAGGTTGTAGTGTTGCCTGGAATGTGTCACATAGACCTAAGACTTTCAAATATCCATGTTGGAATTGATAGTACAGATATTGATATTTAAACCACACAAATATATCGCCAAACAAAAAGACTAACCAAGTCATATGCCTAGTCCAAAATATAAGTTGAAGGCACAGATTGATTTTATACATTAATTTGGATAATTGTGAGAAAGTGCTATATTGATTACAGAAGAGATTATTTATTTATTTTAACTTCAAATGTAATGGGCATTTTATTATATAAATTGATGTGTTTAGCTTGTCAAATTGAAAGTTGTATTTTTGAAAGTAATCTATAAGAGAATTAATAGGGGCTGGCAAATAGTTGAGTGATTAAGTCATTTGCTGCTCAATCCTGAAGATTAGAGTTCAGTTCCCAGCACCCACCTTGCCTGTCAAAAATGCCAGTCACTCCAGCTTCACTGGATCCAACACTGCTTCTGACCTCCACATACATACATGTGAACATAAACTCACACAGGAACAAACACATACACAAACACACAAACATAAATTATATAAAAATGAAGAAAAATACTAGAAGATGTAGATATAGTAAATAATTTTGTTCCAGAAACTTATATGTTATAAACAAAGCCCCAGGAAAACTCAAAAATTAAGACACAGAAAACTTTGTTTTGAGTAAAGCTTTCTACATTAAAAAGAGAAATAAAAATCTGTTTCACTTTATTAATAGTAATTCATAGTACAGTTTCACCTTTAGGTAATGTCTATTCTAGGGTTGCCTTTTTATATTGAACTAGTGACCAAGCAATTGACTAACATCTTATATTGAATTAATTTGAACCCAGAGCCCTAAGAGACAGGAATCACTAATTTACACCTTAAAAATTGACAGTTACTGATCTATTTCTTATGGTTCATTAAAATTATATGTTAAGCTCAGTAATTAAACCATATAAATTTTACCATCCACGTTTGCGTCTCTATTTTGACCACGTAAGGCAAAAGTCACAGCTTCCCATTTAATTCCTCTAATTAATAAACTCGATTTCCCCTTCAGCTGTTGATGGCCTGCTTTGTGCTATTTCTCTAAGTTTCTGTCTCACACTTTGCCTCCGACCTATTTCCATGAAGCCTAGATGGTTTGGGCAATGTGCCAAGATTTCCCCAGTTTTTACAAACACATTAAAATCACATTAAAGTCCCTTCTGAAAATCTCTCTCTGTGTACCACTGTGACACAGTGGCATCTCCATGCAACTGCATACACATACTTTTAGTGCCTCTCATTTTAACTACCCTGTTTATTTCGGTGGCAGCCTCTCCAGGTTCACTTTCTGCATGTTCCAAGGTATGTCCCACACAGAGCTGTAGAACAGAGCTGCAGGAAGTCTCACACCCACACCACAGACTTCCTGTACACTGGAGAACACAGGACCAGGACATCATAGGATGACATATCTGTTTTATCCCCAGTAATGTATTTGTTACATCGGTTTTCTTGTATTTTAGCCTGCAATAGACTTCTTACCATTTTCCACATCAAATATATTGCCTGTAATTTTCTCTCACCAAATCCTAACCTACTAATTAATTTAGTAGCAGAAATCAGAATTTCTCCCCAGTAATTTCCATTCTTCTTATTACTCTCCACCTTTTTAGCTCTCCATTTCCAAGCTCAACTGAAAAGAGGATACTTCTCTCTTGCATGACTTTTATTTTGTCCTCTTCTTCACTTTAATATAATTTCCAAGTAAACCTCATTGACGCACTGAATACTGTCTTATGATGTGTGTCTAAAAGGACTGATAACACATGTATCACAGATGTAAGAGGTAGATTCTGTCTGTCTCTGTGTTAGAATGGCTCCAAAATATTGTGGCTTCTAATGGAACAACGAGGAGTTGGGGCAGTAATATTAGTTATGCACTGACTAGACAGATTTCTTCTCTAAACATCTATATCTTTGATATATATATGGTGTGCCCATATTATTTACAATCCAAGTAAACAGAATTTTAAAACACATTTAAACTATTATCTCTTCAAGTCTCATGATATAGGTGCTATTATCAGTCTCACGTTTCCAAAACATAAAATGACTTTGACAATCTGAGCATCTAGTCTTATTGTGCATAGCTAACAGCAACTCAAAGAGATTGCAATCAAATCTACCTATTCTAATATCAAAATTCTCATTGCAGAGTCATCTTATAAAGCTGCATGAAGATATTATATTTTCAGTGGTTCTGAAAAGATTAATAGGGTGATTATTGGAAACAGAGACTTTCCAAAGTTCCTTCTAAATTTAAGTAGTAAAATTTGTTTTTACTATGGAGAACATACTGCAAAATCCTTGAACCACAAATTTTTTTAATCACAAATTCCATTCTGTAGTTAAGATTTTCATGTCAATAAAAATTAACTTTGGAGTATATAGCATTAAATAATTCACTTATACAAAAAAATAACTATTTTTATTTCAGAGTCCAGGAGAGGTGCTAGACATGGTATAAGCATAACATACACAGGAGGGAAATAATGTATGTTTTGTTCATGTCCAGACTGACAGATAAACAGGAAAAGAATCAATGGATCTTTTTTTATCAATAAAAGATACTGGAAATGATGTAGACAACAAAACTCAAAAATAATTTCAAGTAAATTCTGAACATGTGGTAAGATGATTTGTGAATTTTGTAAATAGTGAGATATAAAGAAGATATAATTACATAGTTTCATGAGAGGGAATTCTAGTTCAGAAAAGACTAGACTTCAGTACATTACTGATGATTTTGGGTCCAAGAGTAGTCATGCGTGTCTATGGTAGTTCATTCTCATTAGCAACTTGACTGGATTTAAATCACCTAGAAGACATCCCTGTAGATGCCAGTGAGGATATTTCTGGAGAGGTTTAGCTGAGGAGTACGCTGAAAGTGGACAGTGCCATCTTATGCATTGCATATTGGACTTAATTAAAAGGAACAAAGGAAGAAGACAATTTGAGCACTTATATTCATCTCTCTCTCTCTCTTTCTCTCTCTCTCTCTCTCTCTCTCTCTCTCTCTCTGTGTGTGTGTGTGTGTGTGTGTGTGTGTGTGTGTGTGTGTGTGTGTGTGTGTAATATCTGAAGGTGTAACACAAACAGCTGTCTCACAAGCCTGCTAGTATAGGCAGAACTACTACTGAAATCTTGTCTTCCATTATTCAATGGGCTATGTGCTAAAAGATGAGCCAAAATGGCCTTTATTTCTTCTGTTGATTTAGACCAGCAATCAGTCACAGCAACAAGACAGGTAACTGATACATATCATGTAGTAAACAGTAAAGGAAAGCCACCAAATGTGGAGGCATGAATATCCATACCCAAAAGATCACCATATTGCTTGAACATCTATACATACCTGTTTCCAACACAGTACTGCCCACCTGATGTCTTCTTTCAGAAACAAAGCTAACCTCCGTATCTCCAGAAACATATGTCCATACATCCTTGTACACCTTTCTGTTTCCAGCAAAACTTATTTGTTCCACTGAATGTCAGAAAGTTGGAGTCTGTACTGGCTTATACTATTATACACAATCCATGATGCTTAATAAGGATTGTCAGCTTGATAGGATGTAGAATCACCTAAACCCTGACCATACGTGAGGTAATTTTTAGGGTGAATTAATGAAGATGGGAAGACATTCTACATAAGAGTGGACCAGACTATGATCTGGAGACATGGACTGAATGAAAAGGAGAGGGTGAGCTGAGTATTAGCAATCGTCTTTCTTCCTCACTGTAGATGCAATGTGACCTTAAGTTGCTGCTTTCACGACTTCCCTGCCATAGGGGACTAGCTCCATGAGTTGTGAGTCAAAATAAACCCTTTCTTATGTTATTTATGGGTATTTTGTTGCAGCAGCAGAAACATAGCTAATATATAATCCACAAAAGACATTCACATCACATCTTGTGATTTCAGTAAGAAAATCCCCACCAACCCTTAACTATTCTGAGCACACGTATTGATCTTAGGGATTGACTAGGCATTACCATTGCTGTAGTTTACAGTACCTATAGCTATGAGGGAAAATTTAGAAAAATGAGACTTGTGCAAACACATTCTTGCAAAGAAAGACAAACCAAGTTTGAGTGACCTGAAAGTCAGTCCCTTGACCTTTTGATGTATTTAATCTTTTCATTCAGGTTTCTGCCCACTGGTCTCAGGATATTATGAATTCAATGAGGAAATAGCAATTGCCCTTTATGAGATGCACAGTTGTTTTAAGTTGTAATGCTCTGGACACTTTAAGAGAGCTTTTCACTATAGAGACATGATTCCCTAATATGAGAATAAAGCATTTTTCCATCTAAAGCCTGTTCTAAAGGTTTGGACTTCAGAGCTTTGGAAACTTTGCCTTGTCTAAAGCTTACTCTGGTAATCTCTCACAGGTGCCTGAACCTTTCTGCTCAGCTGGGAAGGTCTCTATTTTGTGCGACTCTTCCATGATTCACCCCATTCACCTGAAACCTTTTCATTAAATCAGTGCCTCTTGCAGTGAAATTTGATGCTGGCTTCTGCCTTTGTTGTCTAGGTCTGGAGCCTGGAAACCTATTCATCATTTTCATTTGCTAAGGAGGCTGGAGTGCAGGATGGATGGCTTGAGAGCTTCTTGTTTTGTAATGATTATCTAGTGTGGACTGGGGGAAAGCATTTTAGTCTTTAATTTTTCCAGACGTTATTCCATTGTGCTGTGGAGTATGCCACAGGGACCCATCCTTTGCAGCCAGTGAGTGAATGAGATGACCTTAATGGGCCTCCTGCACATCTCCCATCTAGGACTCCTTAATTCAATTATCCTTGGGCACGAGAAGAGCCTTCCATCACCACTCCTCAAATGACTAACTACCAGCATTACTTTCTTTCTTAAAGCCTATATGATATTTTCAGGTTTTTGCTCTTACTTGACATTCTGGTTCACACCTCCTAGCTGTCATTGAGTGTGTGTAATTTCTTAATTTTATTTTAGATTTATTTATTTTATTTTATGAGTGTAAGTGTGTTGTTTGCCTATATCTGTATGTACCATGTATGTGCCTCCACAGGAACATGGTGGTCAGGGAAGGATTTCCCTGAGACTGGAGTTACAAGTGGTGTGAGCCACCCGCTCAGGGTACAGCAAGTGTGCTTCACTTCAGGAGCCATCCAGCCCCATTGAGAGCATTTCATCCATGTCTGAACATGTCTGAAGATCCTAAGTACAGCTATGAAGAAGTTTCATGAAATGCCTCTCTGACACATGTGTACCTGTTTATAACAGGTGTAGGAATAAGAGCCATTCTTGCTGCATGTTTATCCAGGTTAATAACCCAAACATAGAAGCTGATCAAGTTATATGTATAATTTTTACATATTATTATGCTTCTGCTATTAGCTAAAATTCAACTTTCCTGTCTGACGATAGTTTATCATCTTGAATAAACAAAACCCTAAGAAAAAATTTCCTTGTATTCCTTTTTTTCTTTGTGGGGATCCACAGTGGTGATGTGAGGTACATAATTTTGGATAAAATGAGAAAAATTTAATGGAAAAATAAGTGAATTGATTGACTCATACAGTATTTCTCTGGGTAATGGAGTATACACATTCCTCGCTGTGTCTAGGATTTGATTTGTCGAGTTTGCCAGCTCCAAATATGCAGTCTGGGGTGTTGCTGACTTTTAGAAAGACTTGTTACTCTTGTCATGACAACTGACTTCAAGAGCAATTCAAATGTATGTAGACTTTAAATAAAATGGTTTCTACACAGATGGCAAATGCATACAATACTAATTTTTAAATTCTAAACAAATCAATTCAAGTAGGCTTTTTGCACCATTCTAGAAGATGATGTGTTTTAGGCAGATAATTCAACTAATGATAACTATCCTCCATGCCTTTCCTTTTATTAATGTGATACCCCCAAACAACAAACAAAACAAACAATAATCTGGTAGGAGACATGCAGCTTGGTACAATAAACAACTGGTGTGTAAAACTGCCTGATTCAAAGACTCTCTGATGTCAAGGTTTGAATGTGAAATGCCCTCCACAATCTTATGTATCAAACTCTGTTCCCCAGTGGTAGAGTAATTTTAGGATGTGTACCACCTTTACAATATGGTGCCTGGATGATGTGAGCAGGCCACTTTGGGCAGGACTTGGAAAGTTATACCTGTCTCTAGTTCTGGTCTAGCTTTCTCCACTTCTCATATTTCCATGGCATAAAGAAGCCAAGCTGAAATCCAACTCTCACTATGTAGACCAAACTAAACAGACCATGATAGCCTCTCCAGCTACCATAAAGTGCTACATCTGTAAATTGTGACTTAATAGAATGTTCACCTTGGGATTCTTCCTTTGAGAGTTTTGTCACAGTGATGATCAAAACAAATAATATAACAGTTTTCCTTTCCTACCCCAAAGCACAAGGTCTAACTCTAGTAGACAATAGGTCAAAACTGCAGTTTTGTTTCTCCCTTACACAGCTCAATATGCATGAAAAATAGCTCTGCAGTGAAAACTTACAAAGGTCAATACCAATGCTGACCTCATTTAGGTAAAATCACGGGTTGAATCAGGATTGCTGAATTAAGAGCTTGTGCTCTGTGATAAATTCTATGATGCTAGAGTATCCTAGTAACATTTAGTTTACCCATGGTAAGAGGGAAGTTGGAGCCACAACCTTGGTATTTTATTATTAGTGCATGAGACCATGAAAGCAGATTGACTAAGAACAGAGGATCAATGACCATTTTCATTACCTAATGCACACAGAAGATGGTTGAGTGCAACTAAATTTTTCCATTGTTTTGGGAACATTTGCTTAAACACATGTTTTTCGGTGTATCTCTCGTCCATGCTAAATATACACATACTCCTAAATATAAAGCCATAGTCCATGATGTATCTAGCTATGGGACATTATTTGGTCTCCCAGATGTGACACACTCTTGTTTATGTGTCTGTTTGAATCCTCCACTTTCCTGGCACATCCTTTGGTTGGATAATTCCTAGTGCCTTCTAAACAAATTCCATTTTAAGAACCTTCTCATTTTGACCCTGCATGGGATTTATTAGAAGTCCATTTTCTGATATGTCATTGGTATAGTATCTCTTTATTTACAATACTAATTTTCAAAGATGTGTTTGTGCCTATTTCCAAGTACTCTGTTAAAAAATTACACACTAATTTAAAATTTTGTTCAGAAACTTTCATGTATTTTTGAGACTGAATATTTGAAACAATAAATGAAGCATATAAAATTATTTTTTAGGAGATGCCTTCATAGAGGGAGACAGTACAGGTTTGGAGAGAGGTCTGCCACAGGGAAAATGTTAGGGGATTCACAGGGATGACCCCAACTAAGAATCCAAGCAGTTGTTGAGAAAATGCCATTGATGCCCTTCCCCTATAATGAGATTGATGCAACCCTTGGTTACCATTCCTAGAGCTTTCATCCAGTAGCTGTTAGAAGCAGAAACAGTCACCCACAGTTAAGCACTGAACGATACTACTGGAATCCATTTGTGGAGAGGGAGGAGGGATGAGCAAAGGAGCCAAGACAGGGCTGGAGAAACCAGCAGAAACAGTGGACCTTCCCTACTGATAGCATGGAGATCCTAGTCATAAAGCTGGGGAAACAACATTGGACCAAACCAAGCCCTCTGAATGCGGGTGTCATCTAGGAGGCCAAGACAGTGTATGAACCTCTAACAGTGGATCCAGTCTTTATCCCTATAGCACAAATGGATATTGGGGGCCCATTCCTTATGGAAGAATACTATTGCAGCCCAGATACAGCAAGGCCCTCCACAAAATTCTATGGTGGACTTTGAAGGGAGGACCTCACTATCACTGGGGAGGAGTTGAGGGGTGGGTTTGGGGAGTTGGTGGGGAACATGGGAGAATGGGAATGCTAGGGAATGAGAGGGTGGATATGTAAATATGAGTAGTAATTAAATATTAAAAGAAAAAAATTAAAAGAATATTACCAAATATTATCATATAAAAAGTACATACAGGTTCTAGCGATGTATGAAAAAATCAAAGCTCAGTATAGGGAACTTCTGTACTTTTCAGCTTCTTGGATATTTGAATAATTGTATTTAATTTAAAGAATCACTGTGCTTTGGGTTTTTTTGTTTGTTTGCTTTGAGAAAACCCTGTAAATTTTACAATCTGGACTGCATCATCACTGTGCAGAGAAAAACAAAGATTCAAGACTTATGTCAAAGAAAATTGTACTCTTTATAATTTCCTAAATCATCAGAGTTTGTTTTATTTTGAATAGTGTGTGTGTGTGTGTGTGTGTGTGTGTGTGTGTGTGTGTGTGTGTGTGTATGTGTGTCTGTGTCTGTGTCTAGGTTTGTGCACATGAGAGCAAGTGCCCATGATGACCAAAAGATGTCATCCAAGAGATCCCTTGGAGCTGGAGGTGGTTAGTTTTAAGGTAGAATGTAGGTGATGGAAATAGAACTCATCCTCCTTGAGAGCAGAACATCTCTTAGGTTCTGTGCCACTTTCTATCCCTAGTTTATATGATCCTACTAATAAAGAAAAGCTGAAGAAATGTTGATACTAGATATTAAACGATATTAATATAACTAATCTATGGCTATAGTATAGAGATGGAGGGAAACCATGATCTTACAAGATGAACTACTGATTCCTGCAAGAAAACAGAAGTAGAGATTGACATGAAAGCCAGTGGAAAATATCAGCTGAAGAAAAATGAGTGAAAGTAATTGATACTCATTGGAATATACATGGGGATAGATGATTATTATGAGTAATGCAAACAGATATATTTTTACCTCTTAAATCACAAGTAAATCCATATTAATTACCTTTGGATTGAAAGTTTACAAGGAAGGAGTTAGTCAAAAAATGTTTAATACCCTCTAAAGAAGGGAATGATATGCATGAATCTGAAAGAAACATGTCACACAAAAGAAAGTCATTTTGAAATCAGAATTGAGACTATGGCCACAGAAAGTAAGAGACACATGTAAAACAAGACCTCTGCAAGGCCAATGATATTGAATGTCAAAGAGAAGAGCTTCCTTATCATACAATTTAATGTGGATGCAGAGGAAACAAAATTCATACCATGTACCATGATTACAGAATTTCACTGTCATAACTTCATGACTATCACAGGAAAGACATACATTCTGTATTGTAACAAAGGAAAAGTCAGACACCATGTCTGAGTTACCTCACAGCTTAAATGTGTATTTGATCATTATCTCGGTGTTTGAGAGCAAGATGACAGCTATTTCCAACCTAATGGACTATGTGCCCATAACTGCTGCCCTGCTTTGCTGTTATTAATATCACAGATCTTGACAAGTTGACAAGATATATTTAAGTTTACATTCTTTTCTCACAAATTAAATTTTATGTTTATGGGTGGTTTGCCTTTTTTTTTATTTTGCTTGAAACTTATTTCAAAACCCAGTGTAAGCATTCTTTAGAAGCATGGTAAACAATAACAAAGCCCTCCTGAATATGCAGATGTATTATTTCAACTTTGTAGTCTAACCCTTTCTAAGTCAAATTAATATGAATAACTACATATTGAATCAAAGTAACCTGCTTCACACACCTTGTATTTCCTAGTGGTCTAACTACTCTTCAGTTCATGTGATAAAAAATTCTGAGGAATGTATTGGAAGGAAGGATTTATTTTTGCTTCACTGTTTCAAAAGAGATAGAATAAATACATCATGATAAAAAAAAACATAACAACAGGCATGGGAAGCATGCCACAGGTGCCACAAGTGACTGATTACTTTTTCATAAGCACATGACCAGGCGAGAGGAAGAGAGGAAGGGAGAGGGGGGAAAAAGAGACAAAATCATGGAGAGGCTATAAACCCTCAAATCTTACCACCAGTGATGTACTTGAAACAAGACTCTACCTCCTAAAGACTCCATAACCTTCACAACAGAGCTACCAACTTGAAACCAAGTATTCAGGTACACGAGCCTCTTGTGACATTTGTGCTTCAAACCACCAAGGCTATGGTTTGCATATATGCTCCCCAAAGAGCAGTGTTGAGAATGTGGTCATCAGTTTATAAACCAGTGATGATGGAAAGAACCTATGCACTTAGAATCATCCCAGATCATGAAGACTGATATTCATCATAGCATGAGTAGCTTTACAGACAAGGAAGAGCGTCAACCACATCTCCTTGTCTTGCCATAGAATTTCTCCAGAATGCTATGAATTGAGAAGATACACACTGGAAACTAGTTCTACTATCTATGCCTTTGGACTGGCCAGAAGCAGGGACAAAGTTCCACTACTTCCAAGGTATTAGGTCTCTTGTATTTTGTCACACCATTAGACAATAGGTTATATTTTCAGAGGAGTTGATGATAAGTTCTATTTGTTTTATTGTGGGTGTTCCAACTGCTATGGTGTCATAGTACATATAACAGAGAGAAATATATTCATGGAATCAGGGCTGGAAAGAAAGACTCCCATGCTTGTTTCTATTCTTACCTTCCCGTGACTCCTGTAAATAAAAGTCAATAATATGTATGAAAATTATTTTTAGTTGAGTTTGCCTAAAACTTATTTCAATGCCCACTATAAGCATTCTTTAGAACCACATCGAACTATAACATGGGAGAAATATGTGTACCAGAGTAATGTGGTTGAAGACATTTCTAGATGACAAGATTACACTGTCATGTCAGACATGATGTCACTACTATGGTTAATATATAGGTAGAAAACTGACCTGGTGTCTTTCATTAGAACACAAAGTAGTGGCACACAACTGATTTACAGACCCAGATGTCAGAGGTGTCTGTGTAAAGAAGGTCTTATTGTCTGAGAATAAATTGTTTTGTTGCAGAGAATAATTTTTTCTCTGCAAATTTATTCATACAGTTTTAGTTATACATGTACTATGATTATACTTATGATGGTGTAATATTCTATGGAAGAATTAGAATGCAACCTGATCACTTCTTTTCTTGTTGAGAATAGGGCAATGCTTCATATTACAGTCTCTTCTTACTTTCAGAGACCCTAGTTTTGAACCTAGGAAGACTCTCTGAACCCATGTCACATGCCACCCCAATTCACCTGACCTCAGCCTATACACACTCCAGAGAAGAGTAGGTTCATGTTTATCTGTCATCACATTCCTGCCAGTGGATTAACAAGGGTTCTCTTAACTCTAGTATTCCTCAAATCTGTGTCTAGGTGCGAGAAAACCTGCTGATGACAGTTTCCAGAATGAAAAGATACAAAAAGCTAAAAATGAGCTAAAATAATTCTATAATTTTGGAGAAAATACTCCACATATAAATAATCTGGTAAAGAGTGAAAACATCAAGAAAATCAACAAACTTAAAGGTGCTTTTATTTAATTATGTGTTTCAAACTTCCAACATTTTTTGATCTATATGTATTGTAATATAAAACAGAATGTTTCCCAAGTAGGAATTTAAGTTTTCTGATGGCCTGGGAAGATGGCTCAACACATAAAGGCATGTGTTGCAAAGTCTAAAGACCTGAATTCTATATCCAAGAATCACGTGGTATATAAAAAGAAAACTAACTCCCCTACTTGTTCTCTGATCCCTTCATACATGCCATTGCATGTACATGTCCACAAACATATATAATAAATAAAATGTAAAACTCAAAAGCTGTTAGAATATGGGGCAATATTCAATTACTGACAACTTTAGGATTCTTAAAATACATGCCAATTGATATAGAACTGTCATTCAATAAAAAGTTGTGTGTGCCTGATGTTGTACCATGAAGTTGAGCAACAGGTGGTAAAATGTTTACAAAACAGAGAACAGCTTGATGTTGAAGCACAAATAGTTACTGTCATTATTACTAAATTATGACCATAGAATCAAAATTAAAATTAACCAGCAAGTGCCATATGTAGGCATATTTGTATTTGAACACAGCATTAACCCACAGAAGATCTTAAAGTATTCCTACATTTTTGTCTTTAGTATACCAATTGTGCCTGTCCCTGGACATTCCACTGTTCCATTATAAATAGGAATTACTGCAGAGCTTAAACTAAAAATTATTTTATGTTGTTGCTTTAGAATAAATCTCACCTGGTGTAGAATTACAGCTTGAACTGCCATACATTTTAACCTCACTGATTGGATATTCTTTGTTAATTTAAACAATTCTAAAATCTCTAAAGTGTCAAACCACACACATATCAAATATCCCTTAAAACCACTTAAACATTTTTCTCTTTACTGATGGAGTAAACATCATATTTTGGAGAATTTCACAGTCTCATTTACCTTGGATGTTGGCTCACTTCATTCTTGCCTTTTGGAGGCAATAATGACACTGCCTGAGGCTTCTGGCAATCCTTTCTCTTTTTCTGTGTGTGTGAGCACAGGAACTGACTACCATATAAAACTCTGATGTGCATCCAAACCTTTCCTCCAACCCACAGATGCCACACAATTCCAGTTATTAGTGTTGCTTAATGTCATTTTCTACCTTATTTTTAAGTTCTTTATGTCAGGGAGTGGAATGATGGCTTGGTGTTTAGGAGTGCTTACTGCTTGGTGGTAAAGGGTGATTACTGATGTTCCAAAGTACCTGAGTTCAGTTTCTAGCACCCACATTGAGTGTATCACCATCACCTTCACGTGAACCCCAGGAGATGATTCAGCATCCTTTTCTGGCCTCCTCTGGTACCCACACATACATGTCTCACCTCAACATACACACATTTTAAAATGAACAAATTAAGCCTTTATAAAAAGTTCTCCTAGAGGACGATTGTTGGCTTTGTTGTAGTAACACATCAGAAATCTCTCAGTGTTTCTGAATACAAGTTTTGCTTCATTCTTAATTCTCCAAGACATTCTTTGTTATCCTTGCGTAAGTCTGAAGTAATTACAGTAGAGACCTTCATCATTCTGCACCCCAAATCCTGACACCCAGTAGGAACCCATGTGCTGAAAACAATGAAATGTCAGCTGAAAAGCAGTCCTAGGTAATGCCTCCCCCCATTCCACACTTCTTTTAACTTAAGGGGAAGCCAGAATTGAATGAATTAAGGCTACAATTATTACAAAGCTAGGTCAGTTCTATCCCAGGTTTAAAATTGTTTTCAGTGACACATGTTGTATTTCACCAGTATTACCCCCTGAGAATCTGACGTTTGGGTACAAGTTGCTATAGGAGATTGCAGACAGGAGTGTTGGGATTTGAGATCCAGGACAAAGTCATAACCAGCACAAGACAGTAAGCAGGTACAAAGAGGCCAAACATAACCCAGGGTGTTTGGGTTCCCACAGAGATGATACACAGGCAAATCTAGAAATCACTAAACTCAATCTATGGAATCTGTAGGAAACAAATCACTAACAACATATTCTAGGAAGTATGTTTAAAAGTAAAAACAAAAAACAAAAAAACAAAAAACAAAGCCCAGAGTTCTTAGCAACAGCCAGGGTTGTTTGGATATTTCCATGGGATCCTCTTGGCCAACTTAATTTAAGGCAATGCAGTCCCAGGTGAGGCTCCATATTGCCCATCACTGGGAGTCCTCATTAGGGTTATCTCCATATATTCCAGATTTCCACTGCACTACATTTTCACATCATCCCCAAATGCCCCCCAATTCCAGCCATCTCTCTTTCCACCCCATCTCCCCCAACACCTGATTGCTCCCATCTGCCGACACTCCCAGTCTGCCCATAAAATCTATTCCATTTGTCCCTCCCAAGGAGATCCCTGTGCCCCTACCTGGGCCCCTCCTCTTTACATAAATTCTCTGGATCTACAGACCGTAGCTTGGTTATCATTGACTTAATGACTAATGTCCACTTACAAGCAAACACATACCCTATTTATCTTTCTGGGTCTGGGTCTCACGAAGATTTTATTTTTCCTAGTTCCATCCACTTGCCTGAGAATTTCATGATGTTATTTTAATAACAGCTGAGTAATAATTCCATTTTATAAATGTACCACATTTTCTTTATCCATTTCTTAATTAAGAGACATCTAAGTTGTTTATAGGTTCTGGCTTTTATGAATAAAGCTACAACAAACATGATTGAGCAAGTGTCCTTGTGCTAGAATGGAGTGTCCTTTGGATATATCCCCAAGAGTGGTACTGTTAAATCCTGAGGAAAATTATTTCCCAACATTCTGAGGAAATGACATATTGAATTCCATAGAGTATATACAAATTTACACTCCCACCAGCAATGGAAGTGTGTTCCTCTTACTCCACATTCTTGCCAGCATGAGCTGTCACTTGTGTTACTGATCCTAGCAATTCTGACACGTGTAAGATGGAATTACAAAGTAGTTTGTTTGGGATTTCCCTGATAGCTAAGAATGATATCCATTTTTTAATGTTTCTTGGGCATTTGACATTCATCTGGTGAGAATTCTCTGTTGAAATCTATACCCCATTTTTAAATTGAATTATTTGTTTTTTGATATCTAGTTTCTTGAGTTCTTTATATATTTTGGGTATTAGGCGTCTGTCAGATGTGGAGTTGGTAAAAATCTTTCCCATTCCGTAGGCTGCAAGTGTCCTTGCCTTACAGAAGCATTTCAGTTTCACGAGATCTTACTTGTTATATGTTGATCTTAGCGCCTGTGCTATCTTTGTTCTGTCGTCAAGAAGTCATCTTTTGTGCCAATGTGTTCAAGGCTATTTCCCACTTTCTCTTCTATCAGGTTCAGTGTATCTTGTTTTATGTTGAGGTATTTGATCTACTTGGACTGAATATTCTGCAGGGTGATAAATATGGATCTATTTGCATTATTCTACATGTCAAATGACATCTAGTATGACCACCATCATTTGTTGAAGATGCTGTCTTTTTTCTAGAGTGTATCTGGACTTTTTAAAATAAAAAATCAGGGTTTAGATAAGCTGTGATTTATGTCTTGCTCTTCAATTTGGTTTCCTTGATTAGCATGTCTGTCTTTATGTCAATACCATGTTTTTTTTTTATTGTCCTAGCTTGTAATACATCTTGAAATAGGGAGTGGTGAGAACTCGAGCAGTTCTTTTATTGTTAAAGATTGTTTTAGCTATCCTTCAGTTAGTTGGACATTGTCTTTCAAGTTCTATAAGAATTGTGTTGGAATTGTGATAGATATTTCAATGTCTGATTTGACTTAAGACCCACTTCCAAGAAGAAAGCCATACCATACACTGCTTTGGTAACCAAGAATCAGAGACTAGATACCCCAGACACCTAGGGGAAACCACACTTTACTGGTCCCCCAAAACAACAACAACAACAAAAACAAAAAGAGTATCGATAAAATGACTCATGATATTCTGCTTTATCCATAGATCAGTATCTTATCCAGGCTTCATAATAGAGGCTTCCTCCAGCAGCTGGCAGCAGATAGGAACAGATGCACAGACCCAAAGTCAGACATTATTCAGAGAGAGAGAGAAACACACAACACACACACACACACACACACACAACACACACACACAGAGAGAGAGAGAGAGAGAGAGAGAGAGAACCCAAATGGGAGGTCCCCATAAAATCTCTCCCCTCAGAACTCAAAAAATCCTGTAGAATAGGAAGCAGAAAGATTGTTAGAGGCAGAGGAGATGGAAGACACTAGGAGAGCAAGGCTCTTTTAATAAAATGGGCAAAATACATATGAACTCACACAGACTGAAGCAACAAGCACAGAACCTACATGGGTCTATACCAGGTTCCCTGATATATATATATATATATATATATATATATATATATATATATATATATATATGCTTAGTATTGTTATGGGACTCCTGAGTGTGAGAACAAGTGTGTCTCAGACTTTTGAAACTTTTCTTCCTGTAGAGTTGCTTTGTCCAACTCTGACATGATAGCTTTTTGCTTTATCTTTTTATATTTTATTTTGTCATGTTTTGTGGTTATCTATTAGAAGCCTGTTCTTTTTTAATGAGAGACAGAAATGGATCTGGATGGGAGGAGAGATGGGGAGAAACTGGGAGGAGAAGAGTAAGGGGAGACTATAATCAGGATATATTGTATGAGAAAATCTATGTTCAATATGAGGAAAAAATAAAAAAACATATATAAAAGTAAAAGGGAAAGGAAGCTACCAAAAATACCATGAAAGACTATATTGAACTAAAGTTTATGGGTATTAGTGGAGTTAGGAAAGAGCATGGAGGATGGAGCAGAGTGTGGTTGGTCAGAGGCAAGTTTTAAATATTTTTTCTCCCATTGCCACCACGGTGCTCCCATGTCATTATAGGAACCAGTTATGCTGGACCAAGGAATTCCTTGATGCAAGAACAGATCAAATGTTCACAGGATAAAGGAGCCAGTGACATGGATGGGAAGTGACTACTTGAACATAGCTGCTTATTTATCTGTTCTCATCTTCCCTTATGAACACTGAAGACTTCATTTAGCTTTGAAACTATTTCCTTGTTGCCTATGTGCTGTTGCATGAACAATGAGGGCAGATGAGTAGGGAAGGTAAAACTTCAACTGTTAGTGTAGTGTGCACAAGGGCATCACCAAGAGAGGGCTTATTCAAAGCCAATATGAGAAAAGAGCTGAGACTTAATCTGTTGTCAAATGAGAGAGACTTGAGGTTGAACTAAATCAGAAAGAGGAAATTCGGCCACTGTCATGCGTGCTTGCAATGTAAATACATCCCAGGCTGATGCAAGAGGATTGCTGTGAGATCAAAATCATCCTGAGATCCTGTCATAGTAAATCAGAGAACAACATGAACCTAACACAAAGCAGAATAACTTAAATTCAGACAGACTTATGATTAATATTTTAAGGTTTCAAAACAATTTAGAAAATTCTATATATTTCTCAGAGAAAATTCTGTTTGTCATTAAAGACCAAATGTTATACTGGAAAGATAGTGATCATTACAGGAGTAACCTAAGAGCTGGTGGATAGCAAACACTTCAGTCGTGTCATGATTGACAGGTGAAAACCTACTGATTTTTCCATATTAAATGTGTATACTTATTTACATGTCAGTCATCCTCAATAAAGTGACTTCTAAAATAAAAGAATCAGGGACAGAGAGATAGCTCAGTTGTAAAAGATTCCTGCCTCCAGACTGACTACTTGAGTTTGATTTCTAGGACTCAAAAGACAGATGAAGAGAACTAACTCCTGTAAGATATACTCTGACTTCAACACATATGTCATGGCACATGTATGTACACACACACACACACACACACACACACACACACACACACACACACACACACACCAGTATTTTTAAACAACAAAAAGATCTAGAAACCCACGATTTGTTCATTATAACACATTTGAAAGTTCTAGAAATGAAGAAGAAATGAAGGCCTGAAAAGCATTTCTCCTAATTCTAACATCAAATAACTCTACATAACACTCAGTTGTAATTCCTTCCAGGGTTTCCAAGCATCATGTTCAGGAATCTAACACTTAACAATAAGCACGATCTTCAAAACACATTCTTTACTTTGTGATTAATCATTCTCTCATTATATATATGCTTAACTCTTTTCTGAATGTCAAAATTATCATTGAGTATTAATGTGTTAGCCTTTGGCTTATTCTTAGAGTTTGTATTTTGGAAGTGAAAAATGCTATGAAATCTGTTGATATTCATTGTCAAACAAGTTTCCAAAAGGATTCCACTGATTTACATTTCCATTAACATATATACAAATATCTTCTTTTTACCTTCATTTACTATATTCATCAGTATTTGTGCTGGCTGAGTTAATGTCAAGACACAAACTAATGTCATCAGATAAGAGGGAGACTCAGTTGAGAAAATGCTACATAAGATCAGGCTGTAGGCAAGCCGGGAGGACATTTTCCTCATTAGTGATAGATGGAGGAGGGTGCCACCCTGGGCCAGTGGTCCTCTGTTGTAGAAGAAAGTAGGATGGACAAGTGCTGAGGAGCAAGCCAGTAAGCACCACCCTTTCTAGTCATTTGCATCAGCTCCTGCCTCTTGGATCCTGCTCTGTTTGACTTCCTGTTCTGGATTCCTTCAATGATAAACAGTGATGAAGAAATATAAACCAAATAAACCCTTTCCTCCCCAAGTTGCTTTGGTCATGGTGTTTCATCTCAGCAATAACCCCAACTAGGAAAGAATTTCACCAGCCAAAAATCAGCAACAATGTCAGTATTCTGAATTTAGTCACCACACCAAACTTTGTTTCTGATCACTGTTGTGTTGTGAACACATCCTATGACCATCTTGCAATTTATAGTCATTTTAATTCGATAAAGTATGACTTAAATCAATGATGTCAAGATTTAGAAATAACACATAGTTCATGCTCTTGGCCATATTTGTGGTTGCGTCCTTGTGGCTCTATTGATTTCTGATTACCAGTAAAATTTATTATAAATTTAAGGAAAACAACATGGTATTTTGATGGAGAAGAACTACGATTAAGCTAATTAATATACCTATTATTTTATGGCTAGCTTGGATATTTGCATTGTACACAACAGAACACAGTAAAGACTATTGGGTTATTGTTTATTGCTGTGATGTGAACTGTTAATTAAACAATGTCTTCCACTTTGCTGGCCACAGATAGTGCAGCTGGGCTTCTCAGGGTGTAACCTAAAGCCCAGTCATCAGCACATCAGAAGCACAGTGGGCCACCCTAGACTTCCTGTTGACCGAATGCTTTCAAAGGATTACTGCATTTCTCACAGTTACTGAAGATTTAGAAAGGCGATGAGTACAGTCCTAGTTGCTGAAGCCAGTAAGAAGAGGAAAATCTCCAGGTGAGGAGCAATGACCATGGTGCTGGTGAACCATGATTGGATCTGACAGTGTTTTGAATTTACATTTGATGGACTGTGATAATTGGATAGAGTCAATACAAGTAGTAAAAGCAACATAAGATTTGTATGTTAACATCACCTTTCCTTTCCCTGCCCCCCAAAATGGCAGGAAATAAGGTGCAAGGGTTAGAGGCCTTTTTTTAAATCAAATAATAAAAATGTGTGCTTGTGTTATGAGAAACTGGGTAGAGTTTGGGTTGTATTTATGACCTTTCCTTTTCCCTTTGCTCAAGTCAATTTACAGTTGTACCATCATTCACCTTCATTGTTTTGGAAGAATAATTTGTGCCTGAGGTGGTCTATTATTCAACCACCTCTCACAGAAAAGTCTCATGTCAGATTACTAACATCCAGTTTAGAATGGAAATATTTATTTCTGTTATATTAGCCTGCTCATGACTTGACTTTTCATATTCCTGTGTAGACAGAATAACAAGGGCCAGGATGATGATGTGAGGCTGGGTGTGAAGAAGGAGGAGA
Organism: Cricetulus griseus; assembly: GCF_003668045.3. Lineage (NCBI taxonomy): Eukaryota > Metazoa > Chordata > Mammalia > Rodentia > Cricetidae > Cricetulus > Cricetulus griseus. Next base: position 126,174,766 of record NC_048597.1, read on the forward strand.
GATCAGACATTGTCCTCTGCAAAATGACTTCATAATTAGAGAGATTTCACAGAAAGAGTTGTGCCCAACCCACTTTTAACACCAGCTGCAATGACGCTCCTCTTACTCCATGTCCTCTTCAAAATTCTAACTACAAGTGTTGTTTCCTTGGCTGTGAAATTGGAACCAACCTGACTCTTCCCCATATATGAAGAAGAACAATGGCAAGACAGGTAAGTACAGCTGTCAGACAGGCAGTGCTTGAATATGAGAAGAGGGAAGAGAATAAATGAGCCATTTGACCATTGAATAGAATGATTTCTCCACTCCATTTTAGGTTTACAGAGAAATCAGGCAGTAGGGAAAGGTCTGGATATCTACAAAGATGACACCAGCTAACAATCTAAGCAACAGAGAAGAGGCTACCTTAAATGCCCTCCTCTGATAATGAGATTGATGACTGTCTTATATGCTATCCTTAAGCCTTCATCCAGCAGCTTGAGGAAGTAGAAGCAGACACCCACAACTTATCACTGAACTGATCTGGAATTCAGTTGCAAAGAAGAATGAGTGATGAGCAAAGAGGTCCAGACCAGGCTGGTGAAACACCCAGAACCGATATGAAACCCTATCCCAAAGAATATGACAGACTCTGATGACACCCTATGGAAGGCCTCACCCTCCCCAGGGAGCAGAAAGGATATGTGATAGGTAGGGTTTTAGGAGGAGGGGAAGGAGTGGGAACTGGGAATGATGTATAAAACAATCTTGTTTCTAATTCAAATAAAAAAAGATGGAAAAAATAAAAAAGAATGATTTCTCCACTCATGATAAAGTTACATCGAAATAAACTCATTGCAATGCCAAGATATTCTCAACTTAAAAGATTTAATTTTACTAAACTAGGGAGCACCACAGTGAAACAGAAGAGTGGGATCCACCTCTCCCCAATGAAATGGGTATATCAATCATTATCAAACACTGTTAGAATCTGTGGAAACATTGACAGCATTAATGAGAATATCCTTATTTTCTTATTAGAGCAAATACTGCTTCTACTGTTCACTTCCTGGCAAATTACAAAAAGATTTGGAAAATGGGCAATTTCACTCCCCAATTAACAATCTTACTCTCCCTTTCTTCCTGACTACTGTGAGATGACAGACCATCTCTCAATTACTAGCCAGCTAGACTTTGTTCATGGCAACAACAGCTACCCTAAATAATCTAGGCAAGCATAAGGAAACCACACACAACCGCAGCTGCTTGTACAAGTTACTGAAGGGACAGTCTTAGCTAGGGTGCTTTCAAACCGGTTTTAACAGGCTGCTTGCTATCACAAGCCTACATGGACCTAGATGACGCTGCAACCATTCCACCTAGTGCCGTTCACAAGTAATTTTCTTGGGGCCCTGGTAGAGGGACTGCTGTGCTTGGTACAACAGAAACATCCATTTATATGTGGTGCCCCCATGATTGGTGCAAATATCCTTCTTCCAACTATTTAAGGAGACTGGGGATAACACCTACTGTGCTAGCTCAGAAACACTCACCTGTGCTAGCTTGTGTGGAGCTGTGACACTGGTCCCAAGAACAATTTCTTCTAACCCAGTCTTTCTTACCTGCTTTTCACAGTACAAATTCAGTTGATAGCATGAAGAAACAACAGAGACAGCTGAGTGGCAGTGGTGGCCAAGCAGCCACCAGGCTAAGCTGAAAAGGTTGAAAAGCAACAATTTTCCCAGCAGCTAAGCAGTCATCAAGGGCAGTAGAGGCAGGAAGGGAGGGCATCAGGAGTGAATGAAGAGCTGAGGCTGAGGATGGATAAATGGCTACAGAGGAGAAGAGAGAAGCTGCAGCTTCTGCTGATTGAGAGAGTCAAGACTGGAGGCCAGAAATTTCAGTTATCCCATGCTCAGGAGCTGTGACTATGGACACTGTCAAGGGCAGGGTGACCCTGTATCTATGCATGCATATTCCAAAGCTGCAGTGCCAATTGCTGCCAAGAACTAAGGAATTCTGTCCCCAGGTGTTTCCTCAAGAGATGTAAGGTTAATGCTGAGCAATGATGCCACATGCCTTTAATCCCAGCAATAGGGAGGCAGAGGCAACAGGATCTTTGTGAGTTCAAGGCCAGCCTAATCTACAGAGTGAGTTCCTGGACAGGCTCCAAAGTCACAGAGAAACACTGTCTCAAAAACCAGAAAGAGAGAGAGAGAGAGAGAGAGAGAGAGAGAGAGAGAGAGAGAGAGACAGAGAGAGACAGAGAGACAGAGACAGATAGAGACAGAGACAGAGAGACAGAGAGAGACAGAGAGAGACAGAGAGACAGAGACAGACAGAGACAGACAGAGAGACAGAGAGACAGGGAGAGACAGAGACAGACAGAGAGACAGAGAGAGAGATATATGGCTAGCAAACCTATGAGTTCAGAGGCCTGGACACGGTTTGTTACAGAGGACAGTAGCTGTTCCTGCCTGCCTTTACTGCTATAAAGCAATGAAGGATTCAAAAGGTGCTGGAGACCCACATGCACACTGGGAGGGCTTCTTATCCTGTGATGGCACCTGGGTAGAGCAAGATCCCTGTCTACCAACTAGCAAGAATACAACAGATAGGAAAGCAAGATACATGAATGCTCTTAGCCAATTGTCTGCATCAGGGCAAGCTATCCTGAAAGGTGTGAGACATTCAAATGCACACTTATAGAAATATGGGGGCTACACAAATGTGCACAAATATTCACAATATCCTCCCTCAGAACCCAAACAGCAAATGATCCAAATGCAGACAAGCAAGTAGATGGTTGATTTACGCATATGCTTACAGTGAAGTGTTACTTATGATCGCAATTTGAGGCATAGCATGTAGCCAGATGCACGAGTCTCAGCAAGAAACACAAGACAGTGAACTACCTAATTCCAACTCAAGAAATTCTCAAGCATCCAGCTCCAATCACAGAGATAGGAATTCATCAGTGACCGATTGGGCTGAGGACTGCAGGCAACTCATTTAAAAAAGAATGGAAGAGCCAGGCAGTGGTGGTGCACACCTTTATCCCAGCACTCAGGAGGCAGAGGCAGGTGGATCTCTGTGAGTTCAAGACCAGCCTGGTCTACAAGAGGTAGTTCTAGGACAGTCTCCAAAGCCACAGAGAAACCCTGTCTCAAAAAAACCAAAAAACAAAACAAAACAAAACAAAAAAACAGAAAAAGGAAGAAAACTCTCTCTAGCTGTGTAGTTGTGAAATACTGAAATAATAATTAATAGCACAAACATATGTGTTCATGCATTCTATGATGGCTATTCTGGGATGTCAACTTGAATACATCTGAAATTAACTAAGAACAAAGCATCTGGGTAACCCTGTAGAGAGCTATTCTTAATTAAATCTTTTGATGTAGGAAGATCCAACTTTATTCTATGCCACATCTGGTGGCAGCCTTTACAAAGGACATGGAAGATGAAAGCTCTCTGTTTTTGCTTGCTTATCCTCACTCCTCCAGCAAGCCCTTTTTTTCACTGGCATGAAAACCTAGTTCTTCAGGATTCTGACATATACTGAAGACTAGCTGACACATCCAGCTTCATGGACTGAACAACCACTGGATTCTTGGACTTTCTATTGCTAGACAGCCAGACAGCCATTACTGGATTAGATGCATCACAGCCTGCAAGCCACTCTAGTATATCCCACATATGTAATATATATGTTATATATGTGTGTTAATAAACCATGGAACTTAATAGATTCAACAGAACATGCATTTATGAATATATGTGAATATATGTGTATATTCAGTTGTGTTCCTCTAGAGGACCCTGACTAATACATATCCATGCATCTGTCAAGCTTTGCTCTAAATTGATTATATTTTAGGAATGTAAACTGTAGCTCTATTCATTTCTACATAGTTTTATTAGCTGTTTGAAGATTCCCAGAATAAGAACAACTTGTGTTTTTACTAACTAATAAATGAATATGCTACTTGTGGGTACTTCTCACATCAGCCTTCTAAAATGAGTATTCTTAATGCATATCACCATTATTAACTATAGATATAAAATGTCGAGACTCAATGATATTAGTCACTAATATCATCACAGATTCTCTGTGAGCCAAAATGATAAGATGTCAATTTTAACCCCTCTACATTTTCGTAATACTCAATACTTCTGTAACAATAAAAATTCAGGAAATCCTCCTCAATGTAATCTAAATGGTTGTGCATGGCACAAAAAGAAAATTGCATCTGATATCCTAAAATGCTTATAATTATGTTGATCCTCAGTCTTGTAATTTAAGTAACCCACTATGCAGTTACATAAAGAACAATGCAGAAACTGGTGAATTGATGAAGCTCTATTCCCCTTCTGAGATGTGCATTAATAAATTCATAATGTAGCTATTTTGAACTTCTGTCTCATCAGCAATTTCTCAGACTCTTTAATACACTAAAGAGACTTACAAAGGTAATAGAAATAAAATGGATTTTCAGAGGAGATTTGGAGATAGTTAAAACCATTGATTTAGAAAAACAATCATGTGTTAAGCTGTTACTGAGCAGGTTAGGAATGGCTGCCTCAGTACTTGCATGCCACCAAAGCAAACACCCCAAAGATAAATGATCCTAAGATAGAAAATACAGATCAATACACTTGGAATTTAGAAAAAAGGGCAATTTAAAAATAGATGTCAGGATAAACAGGAACCAAGTGATTTATATAAACTAGAATCATGTGTATATATTTGCTTTTAGTCCCACTGAAGAAGCAAACAATTAACTCTATAGGAATTGGAGGCCGCAGTCAGGCAGCACCAATAGAGAAAATGTGTCCCATCCCTGTCACAGCTGTGTTATGAGTTTATTAATGGACACCTTGGAAGGAGCACAGCTTTCATCAGTTTACCAATGCCACCCTGCTGTTCACAGAACTGCACAGAGGCTTACTGAAATTGCTAGGCTGGGAGTAAAGAAACTCTTGGGCAGCTGGTTCAGAATGCAAATAACCCTGTCTTTGGTGTTCTAGCCTTCCCATTTGTAAGTGATGACAGCATTACATTAGTAAATATAAATCAAACTTTTGCCTGAGTTTTCTCTACTATTAATTTTAGTTAATACATAAGTTACTGTGGTACCCATATTCACATATGATGATTCTTTGTTCACCACTCCCATATCATATTCCTTTGACTCAGTTCTTCTTTTTCGAGTCATCCGTTGCTGCTCAAATAGTTCCCTATTTCCTATTATTAGTTTCAAAATTCATATAATAAGTGACAAATATGAATGCAGTTTCTCATGTTTGTATTTCTAGAAGATAAACAGCCTAATGAGAATAAACTATAATTCAGTTTTCTTTGGTGCATATTCACAAAGTCCTTCATTGCATAGTGAAGTCATGTTGCAGAGAGGGAGGACTGATGAGCAAAGGGGTCATGACCAGGCTGAAGAAACCAACAGAAACAGCTGACCTGAACAAAGGGGAGCTCATGGACCCCAGACTGATAGCTGGGATAGGACTGATTCAGACCCCATGAATGTGGATGTCAGTAAGAAGGCCTTGGAAATTTATAGGGCCTTAGGTAGTAGACCAATATTTATCCCTAGCATACGAATGGACTTTGGGAGCCCATTTCACATAGAGGGATACTCTCTCAGCCTAGGGAGGCCCTGCTCCAAAGGATATGACAGACTCTGAAGATCCCCCATGGAAGACTCCACCCTCCCTGGAGAGCAGAAAGAGTATGGGATAGGGAGTTAGTGGGGGGCAGGAGAGGAGGGAGGGAAAGGGAACTGGGATTGACATGTAAAACAAACTTGTTTCTAATTTAAATAAATAAAAAAGGAAAGGGGAAAAACACATTTCATCTTTGAATTACACATTCCATAAAGATAGTGCACATTGACATGGAAAACACCTCATATCATATGATGTGATTTTTGCTTCAGGAAATACTGTGTCACCCATAACCAGGGTGTCTTAAATTCTGGAGAATGGAAAGTCTTTTGAGCTCTTCTTCCTTCTTATATTTCACACACAAAAAAAGAGTTACAGTAATTAATTGGGTAAGATTCAAAAATGTTTTGCTAAGTTTTTCAAATATATGACTTCATAGTTCAGTTTGTCTTATACATCTGAGGGCACCTAATACAAAATCTCTCAGCTCTAAAAGTTTTAACTGTTCCTTCCCTACATGTAAAATAGATGCAGAGGCTTGGAAATTGGGGGACTTCTTTTTTTGTTTCCTCTCTCTCTCCTTTCCTCTGTCTGTCCCTTCTTTCTTTCTTATCCCTAGGAAAATAGCTGTGTAGCTTGGTTTGTAACCACTTACTCTAAAACTTATAAATCATGCTTATTTATCATATGTTACATTATCTTATGATGTAAAGATATACTGAAGACAAATTAAGTTTTGTTCTTTCTAAATCCCATGGCTTAGTACTATAAAAATAACATTTTAGTTCAACACACTACATGCTGTTCTGATTTTTTATTATTCTCAACTTGTACAATATTGGAGAACAATAGCAAAAGAAAGATATGAGGAATTTGGGCTTTTACTTAGTATTAGCAGTAATACTAATATTATTTGATCTTTAGGGAATTAAATGGTTAAAGGTAGCAATTTTAGACTATGTTTACTGAGGAACCAATGAAAAGTGAACCTGGAGGAAGCCTAATTAACTTTAAATCAGAAATTCACCAGAGGCAAACATTGTAAGGAATTAGAAGACAGGGACTATTTCCATGTTTCTTAACTATTCTTGTCAAGTCTAAGAGTGTTAGAAGGTTCAGTGAGTTTATCAATAAATGCTGGCAAATAATTTTTTTCAAGAGATGGCTATTATCCTTGAGGTTCAAACTTTCCCTGCTCCTTAGCAGTTTAAGAAAAAAAAAAACTTGGTGGAAGCAAAGGAGGTCACAGATATGATAGGTCAGATTTCCCAGGATTCCTGGAGAAAAGAAATTTCACTGGTGTTTTCAAGTAACAGAGCACAGAGGAAACAAAAGTCTATGTGAGGTCAGAAATGCAAACACCCACTAGGAACTGAACCCACAGTCTTCTTCATACTAGACAAGCAGTTAGTTAAATTCCAAACACCTTTATTTACTTTACATTATACTTTATTTCGTTTAAGACAGGGTCTAGCTAGGTTACCCATGCCACCCTGGAACATATGTCATAATAGATGAAAATATTAATAAAAATATTTACAATTAAATGGAGTGTCTTTTGCATTGACCAATCACATATCCTTTGTGTAATTTAGTTCTCTTCATTTGGAAGAGTTTTCATGTGTATTATCTCATGTAGTCTTTAAAACAACTATCAAAAATTTGGTAAAATAGTATTAATAAATCCCCAAGAGGGTTTGTAAAACAGGAGTAAAATGTAGCATACATTTTTAACCAAAATTTTTACAACATTGTAAAATCTTTATAATAACTTCAATTCGATAGATATTTGGGCTTTATATTTACAACTTAGGTTGAAGACTTCCTACATATGGGCTGGGGATAAAGCTCAATTAGTAACGTTTGCCTAGTAACCAGGAAGCTCTAGGTTCAATCTTCTGTACCAAAATTACCCTCACCTACACACTTTATTGCCTGTGGGGGCTACTTAAGACATTGTGTCAAAGATAATGTCTGTGTTTTCTCTAGTGTAATGTTTCAATGTCAAGGATAATCATGAATTAAAGTTTTAAAATAGAGTCAACAAATAGTAGCAACATGATTCAGCAATAGAACATCACAATCTGGTCCCATGTGATAGATCTCCTGAAAAGGCAGGTGTGCAAATTAGAGGGTGTAAACTTACCTGTGAGATCTTTGTGTAGCACATATGTGAAACAATGGAATCTGGGCTTACTCTTGAGTTGTATTTCCAAAATACCTCAATACAGCAATGCAAAATGCCCTAAAGCCCTGATAAATCCTAAAATTCAAAGAATGACAGTACCTCAGCACTTTCGATAAGGGCTGCTCAATCTGGATTACGTCATTGAATATAATGTGCCTGTTTTATTCATAAAAGCAGTCAAATTATCAAAAATTTTAAAAAATCATAATAAAAATAAATATGACAGATATTACTCCCAGGTACTACAATTACAAGAATATCCAATTATACCCAACTATTGTATTTTGTAAGGCATCTTAAGAGTCATTTTACTCTATACTTATGATTTTTATGTAAACAGGTAAATTTATTAAAATATAGTATTCAAATAATGGACAGTTTAATATTTTTGAAGTGATCAAGTGAAAATTCTTCTTTTTCATTTCTGGGAGACATTTTGCTGTCTGTAAAGACTGTCCAGATACCTATATTTACAATTCACAGATGACAATAAGAATACTTATAAGGAATCAGGAATTTAAGAGCTGCTATTTAGAAAGAGAGAACATGAATTCCAAGAAAAAAATCAGGAGTAGATGATTTTTTTCATTAACATTCTGTGAAGTGCTCCATGTAAAATAAACATGAGGTGGAATGAAAAAAAATATGCGATTGGGTGGTATTTTTAAAAATAAAGGAGAAGGAAGTCTTAATATATTTAACATACAAATATTCTAAATAAGTCCAAATATAGACAAATAGTTTCAATACTATTTTTCTTTAAAAATGCTGACAAAGAAAGTATGAGATTGGTTTAATAAAATTGAAAAGTATTTATTTGTAGAGAATTAGAGAAAGGAACACAGTCTCATTTTAAACAAGTGGATATTACCCCAGAGATAACAGTCACAGTGATGAAAGAGAAACACTTCTTCTCATTGTAATATGGGACCATAAGCTGCAGTGTTCTTGGCATTCTGCAGGGCTCAAGACTTGCTAATGAGAGTACACTAAGTCAAGATTATGCTAGATCTAGCATCCTTTTGGATGGAAAAAACAACAATGTAAAGAATGCATACATCAGATGCTAATGTAAGCACAAATGGAAAAACAGGAAGATGTGGGGCACGGCAGAAAAAAATGTCCAGTTTTGATATTGTGCCACTGTGTAAGCAGTTGAATTTGTACAGTAAGCCATGCAAACCAACAAACATTGAGATGAGTTGTTGGCAATAGGGTCAGTGAAGATCAGAGCTAGAGATAAGACACAAAGGAATGTCAGGATGGAGAAGTGCACAGGATGTCTGCTGTCAGCATAGACAGTGAAAGTCATGATACCCTGAGAAATGATATGAGATACCTAAGGGCTTCAAATGAGGACAAGTAATAACTCCTGAGCCACACAGTAACATGATCAGTGTATATGTGAATTTATGAACTGCAGCAAAACAATGATGCTAACAACTTACAAGTTTCTCACAATAATTTACTTAAGGCACAGAAAACAGATCAAGAAAAATGATAGCAGTTGATGGCAGTAAATTGAACTTAAATACAATGCTGAAGATACACCAGTAGGATCTTCTGATTTTATGTTGAAGGTGAGCAAAGGAAAGGGGTTAAGACAGACTCCTCTAGCTGATTTGATCATGCTGGGTGCTTAATGCAGTCCCCCTCCCACATCAAGTAAGTGTCTTCTTGCAATAAAGGAAAAGTAACACAGACCATAGCTGAATGGAGCATCCATATCATATCTCCTCCCTCCAAGACTCAGGGATCATTAAGGAAGAGGAGGCAGAATGAAACATGGTAGACAACTGCTGTGAAAGTGTGTTTTCCAGATATTACAGGGATGTTTTCACACATGAACTCATAGACTAGACTGTATGCAGAAGACCCACACAAGACTAGGCTAACCAAAATCCTGACACAGGAATTTTGGAGACTGGGCTCATGAAATCCCACCCCTAGCTGAAGATTTATTGGCAGTTGATGGTTTCTAGGAAAGGGAGGATCAGTTTTCTTTAGGGATTTCACCTCTAAATGGTTACCAAGACTTCAGTAGATTGTCCTATAACCATGCAAATACAGTCATCACTAATTGGTCTCAGCAGGTTTGTCTTTTTGTTTGTTTGTTTGTTCTTTTTTTAGAGTACATGATGTTGAGAGGAAAAAAATGGTTGGAAGAAGCTGGAGGGAGAAAATGGAGATAGATTAAATAAAAATCAATTATATGTATTATGAAATTCTCAGTCATTAAAAAGTCATTTTATAACAAACAGATTTCATTAATAAAAGATAGGAACTCTCCAGTTTGACCTGAATTAGAATTTCCATGTATTCAAAGAAAAGATAGAACTAGGTTTAGGAGTCATAGCGAATGCCAGTTTAGCTTGAGACATAAAAAATTTGAAATTTGAAATAAGTATTAAAAGTTCAAATCCCGCTGTTAAAAGCAAATACTTTTGACAACAATCCAGTTCTACTCAGCAGCTTTCAGGTCAGCACACACCACAGAACAGCTGCTCTTCTTTTGGGCCATACAAGAAAGTTTGTCTTTTCAGGATTTACCTTAATTCTGCCAAGCCATTTACTAAGGAAGCTGTGCCATAATGAGGCAGAAATAGTTTGATTGGTAATGTAACAAATTGAAAATACAAAAAGTACAATTTCAACTATATCAGTTCAAATCCCATGATCTTACACATTCAAACAATTTATACTATTTGACCAAATAGATATCACCAATGGTAATACACAGCAAATTAGACTCATTTATCTCCTTGTACTTTATATTTAAATGAAGAACTTCATTCCTCAAATATGTTCAGCTTATATTCAGAAAGGTGCATAGTGTACCACACTTTAAGGCACAGGATAAATTTGGGCCTCCCTAATAGCTGTAGAAGGGAAGGGACACATGGAAACCACCAATTACTATTGGCAACAGATTCTGAGAGATGAGGAGGCAGCATATTCACCTGTATGCCAGCATGTGAGTCCACTGGGCTCAGTCAGGAACAAATTCGGGGTAACACAGATGCCCTTGATAACCTCTGTGGGACAGTAAACATGACCAAAACTAGCAAATAGGGTGAAAATTTATACAAAGGAGTGGGGGCAGGATGAGTGTGAAGGAAATACAAGAGGGTAGGAGAAAAAAAATCAGAACACATCATATACATGCATTAAATTGTGAAAGAATGAAATTTACTACTATGTGATATTTTGCATGGTATGTTCTTAGAAAATCATTAAGTGCATGTCTGTGTGTCTTACATAGGAGTAATAAGGAAAGTGCTGTGTGCTGTACCACTTAGCAAGTAGGTTTACAGTGACAGGCACTTCTCCACCTCTGTCCTGCTACAGTATTTTAATTCTTTTTTTTCTATCATTTTTTATTTGAATTAGAAAAAAGATTGATTTACATAACAATCCCAGTTCCCTTTTCCCTCCCTTCCTCCCCTACCACCCCACAACTAAAACCCTATCACATAGCCTTTCTTCCATTCTTGACCTGACTCAGCCTTTCTGCTCCCTCATGACATTTGCATCCTTCCTCTTCTTCCCTTCTCATTCTCATAGCTCCCTCCCTCCTCTTCCCATGCTCTCAATTTGCTCAGGGGATCATGACCCTTTCTCCTTCTCCAGGGGATAAATGTTTGTCTCCTTTAGGGTCCTCCTTGCTTAATAGTTTCTCTGGCAGTGTGGATTGTAGTCTGGTAATCCTTTATGTCTAAAATCCACATATGAGTGAGGACATATCATGTTTGTTTTTTGTGATTGGGTTACCTCACTCAGAATGGTTCCTTCTAGTTCTATCCATTTTCCTGCAAATTTCAAGATTCCATTGAATTGTTTTGTTTATTTTCCACTGAGTAGTACTCATTGTGTAAATGTACCACATTTTCTCTATCCATTCTTCCATAGAGGGGCATCAAGGCTGCTTCAAGTTTCTGGCTATTACAAATAGGGCTGCTATGAACATCATTGAACAGATGTCCTTGTTGTATGAATGTGCTTCTTTTGGGTATATGCCTAGGAGTGGAATTTCTGGATCTTGTGATAGACTGATTCCCATTTTCTTGACGAGTCACCATACTGATTTCCAAAGTGGATGTATAAGTTGGCACTCAGAGCTATAGTCCTGAAAACAGTTTGGTATTGGCACAAAAATAGGCAGGTAGACCAATGGAATAGAGTTGAAAACTCTAATATTAACCCACACACCTATGAACACCTGATTTTTGACAAACAGTCCAAATATATACACTGGAACAAAGAGAACATCTTCAACAAATGGTGCTGGCATAACTGGATGTAAACATGTAGAATACTACAGATAGACCCAAGCCTTTCACCATGCACAAAACTTAAGTCAAAATGGATCAAAGACCTCAACATAAAACCAGCCACACTGAACCTATTAGAAGATAAAGTGGGAAATACCTTTGAATTAATGGGTACAGGAGACCAATTACTGAACATAACACCAGTAGCAGAGACACTGAGATAAACAATTGATGAATGGAACCTCCTGAAACTGAGAAGCTTCTGTAAGGCAAAGGACACAGTCAGCAAGACAAATGGCAGCCCACAGATTAGGATAAGATATTCACCAACTCCACATCTGACAGAAGGCTGATATCCAAAATATACAAAGAACTCAAGAAGCTAGTCTCCAAAAGACCAAACAATTAAAAAGTGGGGTATAGAACTATATAGACAGTTCTCAATAGAGGAATCTAAAATGGCTGAAAGACACATAAGAAATTGTTCAACATCCTTAGCCATCAGGGAAATGCAAATCAAAACAACTTTGAGATACCATCTTACTCCTGTTAGAATAGCTAAAATCAAAAATACCAATTACAGTTTATGCTGGAGAGGATGTGGAGAAAGTATCTTAATTCTTAATTGTACTCTTTATTCTTTCCTTTCAGAAAAACCTGCTATGTGAGTGTGCAATGATCATGAAATAATGTTCTCCCTTGTCACTTGGGGTAAATTAAAGCAGAAGATTGTAAAGTGTCCTCACAGAATCCTTGATTTCAAAAATGTAAGGCCAGCAGCCTTCTCTCAGTCCTCCTAAGCAGTGTCTAGCCTCAGGGGCAGAGAGACCCTTCACTTCCATGGAGAAGTAGATATCTCAGAGCCATTAATTACCATCTGTCTGATTTGGTTTGACACTATCCGTTAAAGCTTTCACTGACTGTATCCTGGGACCTCCTTACACACAAGGGTGACTAGGCAGCAACGATGTATTTTACATTTCAAAATTCTTAAGCAGAGAATTTTGGATGCTAGAAGAAAGATCTGATAAGTGTTTGAAGGGATGAATATGATAATCAGCATGCTTTGATCATCACAGGATGTTTACATGTCTCCAAATACCACACCAAAACTATCCTTGTGTCCATTAAAAATGAAATTAAAATACAAATATTTGATGATGATTTATATCAATGAGTAGAGATAAAATGGATATATATTATTCATTAAAGTCAATTACAGTTCTGATTATTCTCAACTCTTGAAAGCAACAATTGTCTGATACAATGCCATTAGCAATAATGGAAAAACTTTTCTAGAAAAATGCAACAAGTGCATTTTGTCAAGGTATTGCTCCCTAAAGATTTCTCAATTAAAAGTTTGAGCATTTGGGGGACACTATTTTTCTGAGAAAAAATAACAACTTAAGTGAAATCATGCGAATTTCTTTTTTGCAAAGATTCAGGAAGGATTATAGGATTTAGTTATGTTGTGTAAATTATTAATACATATGCTTATAGTAACTTCCCCCACTTGAAAAACCACAAGGCAAAGGTGTATTCTTTTTACAGAGTGTAAAAATAGTACTCTTATCCATATTATAAAGAGTAAATATTAAAGAAATACCGCAGATGTTTTTAAATCATCTTGCATACCAACTATGTTATATTTTCCTCTCCCCATATCCTGCTCCCACACACACAGAGAAGAATCAGGGAGGGAGGAAAACAGAGAGAGATGGGAGATAGAGAGACAGAGAAACAGAAGGACACACACACACACACACACACACACACACACACACACACACACACACACACAGAGTCCCTCTCTGGTAAAGAAACATACTGAAGTTAGAGGGACCTCTACATTTCTCTCACAGGCCTGTCTGTACCATCTTCACTAACATAACCAAACTTGGAGGAGTGAAAAGTTTGAAGATATTCTATGTGTGACCAAAGTTGTTGAGCAGGAAAGCAAGAGCTTTCTCCATCCCTCTGTCTAGAAATCAATGATTTTATGCGACATTTGATTGTGTGACAGTAACAGACAGAACTTCTTCAAAGCCTGGTGTGTCAAATAGAGTTATGCTTGTCTGAAAATCAAACAGAGCTGGCAGGAAACATTGAAAGAAAGTGAGTTTCCAGACAGAATCGTGTATGAAATATTTCCTTTTGACATATGGTTTTTGAGCGAACATGTTTTTGAATCTGAAAAATAAATTATGTGTAGTCTAATATCTGCAAGTTGATCAACCAAGCAACCTGACATTAAACAATGAGAATCCCACTGTCTAACTAACATGGAGCCTTGTCACAAACAGAAACAGGAAGGAGGTTATGACCCTACTAATTTGCAGCATTGTTTTATTTGCTCAAAATGGTTTGTGATGGTTAATCAGCTATAAAGGAGGACAAGCACTAGCATCCTTCACATGCCTCTTGTCAGTGCTAGATTTTACAATAAACCAAAATACCTTCTTTCCCTCTTGACATGATATTGGTCAGTAAGTTACTTGGCAATAAATTCTGAAGAATATCAGATATTTATAAGTGGAAAAATCCTGATATGAAAGAGAAAACAATACTACACATTGCTGAGGGTGAGGAAGGGCATCAACTCCCCAGAGCTAGATGTTGCAGCTTTCACTGAACTTAAGTGCATTGCTGAAGTTAACAAAGGACCTGCTATAATTCCAACATGTAGAGCATTGCTTTTACACTGAAGCTCTCCCATCTGGAGAGAACCAGAAGAACCATAAGACTCAGGAATCCAATAAAATTTACAAGGCTTAGGAAGGTCAGGAAGTTTTGAGACTCACACATTACAGGGGCAAAAATCACTTGGGAAAGGGGTTTCTCTATGGAGCAGTCAGCAAGCTAGTTGTACAACTCCAAGGGAGCAACTTTGCTGAGTCTTCTCACATGCTTGGGTCAGCTTTTCATTGATACAGCTCTCTCTGATTCATCCATGTTCCTGAAGGTAACTAACCCCTACTCTTTTTTGCATTAATACACCAATACCCCATTAGTTCATTGAAGAACTTGTGTGGAGTCTTGTTTGTTTTATCTATTGCAACAGTCTTACAGGTGTAAATAGACATTTATTTGTTTATGTGTTCCAGCGGAGTGATAGAACATCCCCCCTCCTTTTAAGAATAGTTATTCTGAAGGTAATTCACGCTGAATATCAGATCCCATAAAAGCAAAACTAATAGAAAATGGATTTCAGGGTGGCAATCCAAGAGATACAAATAGAGAACAGGTAGATAAATGACATGAAATTTCATTGGAAAACAATTAGTGGATGACTTATAGGATTTATTATTAAAGAGTTTTAAGCTGATTTTATATATTTATCCCAATGCATAATCAGGAATATAAGTAACTTGAGGTTTCAGGAGTTGGGAGGGAAATGCCTTAGGGATAAGTCTTTCAGGTCTGTCCTACCTAAGACCAACTTGGAGAGTTTTTTTTAAGGATGTAATATCAAAGATTTCAGTGCATTTCTGGCATTCTGGGGTTGAAGATATAATAATGAAGTCAATCAAGAGATATTTCTTGGAAACTAGCTTCTTGAGTTCTTTGTAAATTTTGGAATTAAGCCCTCTGTCTGATACGGGGTTGGTGACTATCTTTTCCCAGTCTGTGGACTGCTGTTTTGCTTTTTTGACCATGTCCTTTGCCTTACAGAAGCTTCTCAGTTTCAGGAGATCCCATTTATTTCTTTTTTCATTTTTTTTATTTGAGTTACAAACACAATTGAATTACATGACAATCCCAGTTCCCTTCTCCCTCCCATCCTCCCCTACGACCCCCCAACTAAAAACCTACCTATCGCATATCCTTTGTTGGACTCAACCTTTCTGCTCCTTCATGACCTCTGCATCCTTCCTCTTCTTCCCTTCTCATTCTCATAGCTCCTTCTGCCCACTTCCCATGCTCTCAAATTGCTCAGTGGATGGTGACTCTTTCCCCTTCTCCAGGGGACAAAGTTTTTCTCTCTTAGGGTCCTCCTTGTTGACTAGTTTCTCTGGCAGTGTGTATTGTAGCCTGGTTATCTCTTACTCTATGTCTAAAATCCACATATGAGTGAATACATATGATGTTTGTCTTTTTGTGATTGGGTTACCTTGCTCAGAATGGTTTCTTCGAGTTCCATCCATTTTTCTGCAAATTTCAATATTCCATTATTTTTTTCTGCTGAGTAGTATTCCATTGTGTAAATTTACCACATTTTCTCCACCCATTTTTCAGTTGAGGGGCATCTAGGCTGCTTCCAGTTTCTGGCTATTACAAACAGTACTGCTATGAACATCATTGAACAGATGTCTTTGTTGTATGAATGTGCTTCATTTGGGTATATGCCTAGGAGTAGAAATACTGGATCTTGGGTTAGACTGATTCCCATTTTCTTAAGGAGTCGCCATACTGATTTGCAAAGTGGTTGTACAAGTTGGCACTCCCACCAGCAGTGGAGAAGTGTTCCCTTTCTCCACATCCTCTCCAGCATAAACTGTAATTGGTGTTTTTGATTTTAGCCATTCTGACAGGAGTAAGATGGTATCTCAGAGTTGTTTTGATTTGCATTTCCCTGATGGCTAAGGATGTTGAACACTTTCTTATGTGTCTTTCAGCCATTTTAGATTCCTCTATTGAGAATTGTCTATTTAGTTCTGTACCCCACTTTTTAATTGGTATATGGTTCCTAGTCTCCAGTGGTGTCATATTGAGTTTTCTGATGTTGAATGCGTTTTTACCTTGCCCTATTCTCGTCCTTTATTCTGCTCAGTGTAGCAGGAGTTTCTTGCTCTCCTGGTGGGTATGGGATCAAGGTTGTTTCTGGTAGATGCAAACAGATCCAGACTCTGATGTCTGTCCTCTTCTCTTGGGTTGAGGTGTCACTATTACCAGGGCCTTGCCATTGTTCGGTTGTGTTGGATCCCTCCGGGCTGGGCTGTGGATGGATGCAGAACTGCCACTGGGTCTCAGTGTGTTGGAGCCTGCTGCCGAACTCAGATCCGGCACACAGATCACTGGTGTCGAGATCCCATTTATTAATTGTTGATCTCAGTGTCTGTGCTATAGGTTCAGGAAGCTGTCTCCTATACCAATTCATTCAAGCGTATTTCCCACTTTCTCTTCTAAGATGTTCAGTGTGGCTGGATTTATGTTCAGGTCATTGATCCATTTGGACTTAAGTTTTGTGCATGGCAACAGACATGAATCTATCTGCAGTCTTCTACATGCCAGCATCCAGTTATGCCAGCACCATTTGTTGAAGATGCTTTCTTTATTCCATTGTATATCTTTTATTTCTTTGTCAAAATCAGGTGTTTGCATGTATGTGAGTTAGCATCAGGGTTTTCTATTCAATTCCATTGGTCTATGTTTCCGTTCTTATGTCAATACTAAGCTGTTTTCAGAACTATAGCTCTATGATAAAGCTTGAAGTCAGGGATGGTGATGCCTCCAATTCAGAGAGGCTGTGGATAGGTTTATAGAACATACTACTATACAGCTTCTTTTTTCTAAAAGATAGGAAGATACTAGAAAATAATGACTCAATGTGCAAAAGATGCACAGGCCAGTAGGACCAGTGTGCACTCCTCATCAGTTCTTGTGTGCTGAAATAAATAAACACTCAATACCAGCACAGTGGGTTGTTTTTAAATGTATCTCCACAGATACTTGAACACTACAATGCTTCGACAGCTTCAGTGTCTCTAGGCAACAGGGATGTTCCAGTTTCCTTATAAACTTATAGGACTACTGTCAAGTTATGTGGCCTGTTGCTGTTTGTAACCTCATTAAAAAGCCTGTCACTGTGATGATATTCATTAAGCATATGACTGCTACAACATGAAATGAACACCTATGAATATATAGGGGAAAGAGAGTCAGAAGAAAAGAAAATGTAGAGAAAATACTGTAAGACCCTTCACAGGAAAGGGGAACATTAGTAAATATTTTGATTGCATGTTCTGTGTATGTGTATGTATGTGTTCATGTGTGTGCATGTATATGGGGGTCGTGTGTGTGTGTGTGTGTGTGTGTGTGTGTGTGTGTGTGTGTGTAACTCTGGGGTCAATGTTGTGAGTCTTCTTCAGTCATTATTCACCTTATTCTTTGAAACAGTATCTCTCACCACACAGGCAGCTTGTCAGTTTAGCTAGACTGTCTGGCTAGTATTATCATAGCTTGCCTTTACATAGGTGCTATATATCTGAACTCAGATGCTCATGATTACAGAGCAAACAATTTGCTGTCTGAATCATCTTCCAAACCCAAGTACTTGAAAGATATTCAACCTTGCTAACAGGCATGGAAACACTGGTTAAAACTTAAATGATAGCATTTTTACATAGTCTAGACTCAAAAGTCAACCACTGCCAAGAAAACAAAGCAAGAGAATCTGCCAATGAGAGGATGTTAAGGTAACTTTGGAGTAGTTTTGGAAATTAGGACAGCCTTCTGACTTAGTTAAACACTGATGTTTCAGTTTAAGCAATCTGGAAATGTGGCTCTATGTTGGCTTCAAGATATGCACTGCAATCCAATCAAGATGTGCAACTGAAAAACTCCATTCTGCCAGTGGGCTCACATATAACTGACTATCTCAACTAGCTTTATCCTCTTTCTTTGTTACCTCTGCTTGGTGTTTTCCTGCAAATGCCAGGGGAGTAATTAAGAAAATCTAACACTTCATAATATTATGCTAAATTGTATATTTAGTCTCTATCTTTGGAGCCTAACACACAGCACCTCAAACCATTGGATCTATCACAGAGATCATTGCATATTAATATAACTGATCATCAAGGCTTCAAAACAACCTGATTATGGAGGATAAATGCTTGGAAGAAGCCATCATACTAGAGTTTAGTGGCATTCACTATGGCTGCCCAACCTCCAGGGAGAGAAGAGGAACTGAACATTGATTTGGTCATGTGAAGTGAAAAAGTGAAGAGAGGAATTTATCTGAGAAAAGTTAGGGGGAGATCAAAATGCATAGTATGAAATTCTTAAAAATATAATAATCCCAGTTTGGATCTCAGGTGTTGTGTGTTGATAGAACTAGAATTACTTTCTTATTTAGTTTAGGTCTGATAATGAATTTTCACATATTAATTGTTTTTAATTCTATTTGCTTAAATTTTAAAATACATTTTATGATAAAAGTAGAAAAATAATTAAATGGTAAGGAAACAAATAGAAAAATTCACACCTAGCCTGTACTAAAATTTACCACATTGCAATTTTTCTATAATTATACTTCTCTTATTTAATTGAAAATCAACCTTTTAGCTTAAAAGAAAGCTAGTACTAAAACAGAGTTCATATCAGAATAATTATGTTTTTCCCCAAAAGAAAGCTTGATAAAATCAACTTAATTGTATAATTTTAACTTCCCATTATTGAAACTTAAATTAGTAATGATAGGTGTTTAAATAAGCAATTTCCAATTACAATTAACATAAGCAATTCCTTACCCCAGCTGTAATCAATGGAGCTATTAGAGTGCAGTAAACAGTCTTTATTGCAGTGAATTATGTTCTCACATCACAGGCTCTCTATCAGATATACTGGTGTTTGATGTTTTAAACTTACATACTACAACCATGTGTTAATTTCATGTACACAAATGTGCCACTTACAAGCATTCATCTTTGTGATTTTTTTTCATCTTTTCTTTGTAAATGAAACTAAAAATGCATTACAGACAGAAAAAGATTCAAACTAGAAACACTAGCAAAAATAAACATTATTTTTTGGCTATAGTTCAATGATTAAACATGGCTTGAAGTGTAAATCTCATTGTTATTGCTATTACTGTTTCCATTTTTAAAGAGGCACAGTCTCATCATGAGACAATTTACATAGAAAGAAACACGTTTACATGAAGCATAAGCAGAGTATTTATTCATGTCAAATTATAGATATTCTATCTTTTCTACACTGGTAGTTCCAGAAAAGATGGTATATAGATGGGAGGACTCAAAGAGGAGATGAAAGTTATAAGGCTGTCCTACCTGGCATCAGAGGTCAACTTGACATAGCCTACTGTTATCTGAGGGAGTTACAATTGAGGGGTCACCAGGATCGGACTGGTTTGAGGTCAAGTATCTGAGCAATGGTCTTGATTGATTGTTGATGTGGGAGGACACAGCCCACTCTGAGCAGGACCATCCTTAGGCAAGAAGCTTAATAAGGAGTCTAGCTGAGCAAGTGTGAGAGAATGACCCCAGTAGCAAACAAAATGCAGCATCCCTCCATGGTTCCTGCCTCTAGGTGTTTGTCCTAACTTCCTTCAATGATGCATTATGACACATAAATGTCATCTGAATAAAAGCTCTCCTTCCTCCTTTTTTAGAATACTTTATCAGAGCAACACAAAAGATCACCAGTGAAGATGCCAGCAGTGATTAGACAAAGATGACTCTAAATCAACAGAGAGAACCCCATATCACATAAGGATTTAAAGGTATTAAATTCAAACCAACAAATGGGAAAGAACATATATGCTATTTGCAATGTACAGATCAGAAAACATCCTATAATTTGATTCAATACATTTTTTTCACTTGAAACCATGTGATGCAGAAAATGGCAATATTTTCCAGTTCTTTGGTATTTCATTGGCTACTAGAAATAAAGACAAACTCATTTCAATGCTAAGAACACATTACTGAAACATATGACATAAATCTAGAATCATCTTTTTGTTCTATTTTTGTTGTTTTGATGATTAGAAAAGGAGGTAAATTGCTTATTAATTTTACAATTAATTCTTTCCCAATGATTTTAATTTGTTTGTGAATACAATGTGTTATTTATTTCTGTAAATTACTTTTATTGAATGATAAGCAGAATCATATTCTTAAATGAAGCTTAAAGCCCAGGAAAGGTCAAACTAAACTTATATGAAATTTTCCATCATTATAGGCAACTTGCTTTTCCATCCATTTAGTTAAAAAAAAAAACAGTTCTCCAAATCCCATGGAATCCCCAAATCCATTTCACCACTTCCCACAATATGAGACTTAGTCTCAGAAGCAGAGAAAGTTCAGAGCCTGTCCCTTATGTCTATAAAGTTACAGACTGTCCACTGAAACAAGAAAAATAGCCAAGCACAAGGCTCAAGAGACTTTAGACTGGACAGATTATTGATGGGGGATGTCCTTCTGTATATATGTTTCTCTTATTGGTTGATAAATAAACACTGATTGGCCAGTAGAGTTAGGAACATAGCCAGGGCTAGGAGATGAGGATAATTCTGGGGAGAGAGGCAGAGAGAGGCCACCAGGAAAAGACATCAGGTAGAGAGACTGGAATATTGGATGCACCAGGTGTTTTCTGGTAAGATAAGGCCACATAGAAATACATAGATTAGTAGTTATCAGTTAATAATCAAAAGAGAGATAGCCAGCAAGAAACTCTAGCCATTGGCCAACAGTTTAAAAATTAATATGTATCTGTGTGCTTACTTGGGGCTGAGGGTGGTGGGATCTGGTGGGACAGAAACCTCCATCTGCAGATTATCACCAACTAATGTATGCTTTTTCAATTCCCTACGGTTTCCATAAATCTTTACAGAGAAAACCCAAAGTCTCACTGTGGGGAAAATGTCTAAGATGCCATCCCTCACACTGTTGAAAGCAATGAAGTAGAAATATGTGTCTGGGGTACATGGTTAGCAACAGGAGATTATGGAAAAAGCAGGTCAGTGTTCATCTTTCTAGGCAATAGAAGTAGCAAATAATGAAAATTACATTAACATTTCATTTGCTTTTAGTTAAAAATTCATTATGAGATAATAACTAAATAAAACCAAGATGGCACTGTCCCATATTGAAATTTGATCTGCTAAGTGAAGAGTAGTCCCAGCCATTGCTATCTGGTTCTAACTCATAAGGATGAAGTATGGCTGAGAGACTTTGCTTCTCAAACCATCAATTTGTTAGTTATTTTCATTGTTTAGAGTTTTATATCATTTGTAAAATTTAGTGAGGATGGGATTATGTTACTTATTTATTCTTGCTTTGCTCAAAATCAAAGAGAGGCCTAGATAATGGGCATTCATTTATAAATTTAGATAATTAGAGTTAAGAATAGTGGATAGAGAATTAACCAGCTTATTAACTGAGCAAATACAGGTGGAAACAGAAAAGAAAAACAAAAAGCATCTCTGTGAAGCCAAAGCAGTAGGTCTCCATTGCAAAGGAGAATAGGCTTTCCTTCAAGAGGCAATTACATTGCATTCCTCTCCCACCCCTCCTCATTGTTGTTCACCAGGACTGAAATAATAGATTCATCTGCCCTAAAGGTAGACATTATTAGTTTCTCACTTGTATCAAGGAAAGTTTGCCTCATTAACAGAAGTCTCCCCCATGCTGTGGTTCATCATGGTTATGCACAAAGCAGAAAACTTCATTAAATCAGCTCTTCAACATTCTCCTCTTACCTCTTCATTCAGGATTTATGAAATGAGCTTACCCAACTCCCTCACCTTTGAAGAGTTTACACAGTTGATTAGTTCATTATCCATCCATTCTATGTGCATATTTTCCCATGAACATATTCCCCAAATCCACAGCAAACAATCACAGCCTCAAATTATACCATTGTGAATTTGTCTCGGGCTTGAAAGCTGTGTATTGATTGTCACCGGTGTTGTAAATGAGGGAAGGACATCATCTGTGCAGCTTTTAGTTTCTCCAGACAGATTTATGTCATAACTTCAATTTATGTTTGGTGTCCTGAGTTTTATCTAACTTGGTTTGCTTTTCTAGGAATCACTAGCTGATGCATAAAATAATGACCTTTGAAATGTGTTTGCTATAACTTAGCAACAGAGCAGCCTGGACTTTGAAATAGATCTTGAATGGTAATCATCTGTCATTCTTCCAAAGTGTGCATATTCCCTTGCTTGGCATAATTTATTAAATATTACTCATTATAATGGAAAGAAAGAAACATAGTTCTTTACACATAGTCCACAGACTGTTTTTTTTGTGTTGCAAAGATAGAAACAAACAAAAATAAAAAAATCAGAAAATTATTTCAAGCATGAATTCACTGAAAAAATATAAACAGGTTAATAAAACTTCCACTAAAAGCATAAGTGATCATATTTTACAAGTTTTTCTATTGCTTGTTAATCTTTCATATACAAAAACAATCTGGATAACAACAATTATATAAATGTATGGGTTTTCAGAGTTCTTAATACAGTGATATTATATATAACAATTCAGCATGAGACTATCCAGGTCTCAGAATTGTCAAACAGTTCTACTGCTTTGTACAATCTATTGTCCACTCTAGACTTCAGATTAATCTTTATAAAAATATCATGTTTCTCTGGCACAGGGTAAATGTTAGGGGATCCACAGGGATGATCCCAACTAAGAATCCTGGCAGTGGTGGTGAAGATGCTTTTGATGCTTTTCCCCTATAATGGGATTGATGTGTACCTTGGTTACCATTCCTAGCGCCTTCATCCAGTAGCTGTTCGAAGCAGAAACATGCACCCACAGCTAAGAATTGAACCATAATCCTGGAATCCATTTGTGGAGAGGAAGGAGGGATGAGCAAAGGGACCAAGACGGTGCTGTACAAAATTGCAGAAACCTGCAGAAACAGTTGATCTGATCTAGTGAGGGCATGGAGACCCTAGTCATAAAGCTGGGGAAACAGCATTGGACTGAACAAAGCCCTCTGAATGTGGCTTCCAGCAAAGAGGCCAAGACAGTCTATGGGATCTCTAACAGTGAAGCCAGTCTTTAACCCTAGAGCACAAATCAATTTTGGGAGCCCATTCCCATGGAGCAATACTATTACAGCCCAGAAACAGCAAGGAGGGCCTAGGACCTCCCCCAATTGATAGGAAAGACTTTGAAGGTCCCCTGTGGAGGGCCTCACTATACATGGGGAGGTTGGTGGGGAACATGGGTGGATGGGAGGGTGAGTGAATGGGGGGGATGAATATGTAAATATGAGGAGTAATTAAAGAATTTAAATAAAAATATCATATTTCTATTGCACTAAAATAATTATATATTAAGAATTGTCTATTTAGTTCTGTACCCCACTTTTTAACTGGATTATTTGGTGTTTTGGAGACTAGCTTCTTGAGTTCTTTTTAAATTTTGGAGATCAGCCCTCTGTCAGATGTGGGGTTGGTGAATAACTTTTCCCAATCCGTGGACTGTGGTTTTGTCTTGCTGACGATGTCCTTTGCCTTACAGAAGCTTTTTAGTTTCAGGAAGCCCCATTTATTATTGTGGATACAGTGTCTGGGCTACTGGTATTATGTTCAGAAAGCTGACTCCTGTACAAATTCATTCAAGGATATTTCCTACTTTCTCTTCTAATAAGTTCAGTGTGGCTGGGTTTATGTTGAGGTCTTTGATCCATTTGGACTTAAGTTTTATGCATGGTGATATACATGGCTCTATCTGCAGTCTTCTACATGCCAGCATCCAGTTATGCCAGTACCATTTGTTGAAGATGCTTTCTTTATTCCATTGTATAGCTTTGGCTTCTTTGTCAAAAATCAGGTGTTCTTAGATGTGTGGGTTAATATCAGGGTTTTCAACTCAATTCCATTGTTCTACCTGTCTATTTTTGTGCAGGGATGGTGATGCCTCCGAAGTTCTTTTATTGTACAGTGTTGTTTTGGCTATCCTGGGTCTTCTGTTTTTCCATATAAGGTTGAGAATTTTTTTCAAGTTCTGTGAAGAATTGTGCTGGGATTTTGATGGGGATTGCGTTGAATCTGTACATTGCTTTTGGCAAGATTGCCATTTTTACTATGTTGATCCTACCTATCCAAGAACATGGAAGATCTTTAATTTCTTTCTTTAAGACTCAAAATTCTTATGATACAGGTCTTTCACTTTTTTGGTTAGCATTAGCACAAAAATTATAGATTTTTTTTATTTTTCCAGCTGTAGAGACAGCAGAGCAGTTTGGACTGGAGTTCAGACCAGGGCACCTCCATTAAAGGCAAGGGATCTACAAAGGATGGAACTCCATCTCTTGGGGTGTGATATCTGCTCTGGCATCCATACATTTCTGCACCTATATGTGCCTACACAGCAACAAACAGACAACACACACACACAGACACACACACACAGTCACACAAATAGATTTAAGACTATGTATGGAAAGTTATGATAGTTAATATTGTTATCCAGCTTTAAAAGCTCAAGAACCATTGAAAAGCAAATCTGTGATATAATTCTATTTCAAAGAAAACCTTAAAAAGTGAATTAACCATTTCTTATATTAATTTTGTCAGATTTTTTTTCAGCAATGACTCAAGGAAACACTAGAAAGGTTAAATGAAGTTAGGTGACATATGTGTGAAGTAGGCAGTACCAAATAAACTCTGGCATCTTTCAGTACTGTAAATGAGTACCTCTCCCATGTCCCTATGAGTCACCTGCTCATGATTTTCTACTATATATTCTCTTTTTATTTATCATTGTTGGTCTGGTGTGGGGAGAGACTAACTCATATCTACTTTGTGTTTTTGTACATCAGGGACAACTTTATGTAGTCAGCTCTTATATCTAGAGACAGGTTTCAGGCTTACATGGCAAGTGCCTTTACTCATTGAACCTTCTTGCTTGCCATCCCCCCACCACACCTTTCTTTTTCTTAAAAGGCATGCTGTCATCTTGCTAAATTCTCTTTTGCATAACACACTTGTGGCCTGACAGATTGCCAGTCCATTGAAAACCACATTTTTTCCATTCACTGAGCATCAGCTTACATTGTGTGATGAGTCTCTCTTAGCTTTGTGGTCCTGGATAAAACACATGTGATACTATTTGGAACAAAGAAACACAAAGGAAAGCAGAGGAACACTACTCAGTTCTCTTCATGACTCAATCTGCAGTCTTAAGCCATTTACCGACTGTCCCATGTCACCATTGTCAGGGAAGTGTGTACATTCCTAATGTTGTCTGCAAGAGTGACTGGAAGATTTCCTTCAGATTACATGGGATGTTCTGTGCTAGTATTAAACTTGGTTCTAGTTCATCAATTAGTATTAGTATAAACAGACCCCAAAGAGAATTTTCAAAGGTTGCTATGACAACATCCAGCCTTTCTAGGAGCAAAAGCTATGATGGCCTGTTTATATGGCAAAAATACAAAGATGTTAGACTAGAAATAAAACAGCCATGGCTTGTCAATGGAGGTCCTCTATTTTCATCTGCAGCTTCACAGATGTGTCTGATGTTAAAGACAAACATGCACTTTGTCTTAGTCATTTATGAGTATTGACATACAAATGTCTATGTACTGGATACAACCAAAGAGAAAGAAACAACTGTCCTTTTCTGAAGCTTCTCTTTATTCTCCCAATTGTTCTGCATACACAAACTCCAGAGCTCAGATCTGCCAGGGCTGTCACTGTAGATTTCTACAAAGCATCATTCTAAAAAATTAGCATTTAAATAGACTAAACACCAGAACAAAGACTCCCTTTAGGTACCTATCATGGCCTCGGCCTTGCATTCTCTTCAGTCTGCAAATCTCAGTAAAACTTCACCTTTATCTACTGCTTTAATTAAGGAATAATAGAATTTTCCTCTCACTTTCCACATGTCATTATCAGTTCATTTCATGTTCACCTTCAGACCTTATCACAAATCCAACAATGAATATCCTTCTAACACTTGACATCATTCTTCTTACTTGACATAGTTGCCCAACTCCCACCCCCATATATCATCCTATAAACAAGCAGAATTCAGACCAATCCTGGTAATAGGGAATGATGAAGATTCCATTTTTTTTCTGGTCTGAAATCTGAAGACTTCTCATTCTGTTTTGAAAGGCCAAAGACCTTACAGTACACTACATCCCTTATATAACCTGGCTTTTGACCCCTCCTTCACTTTCTGTCCAGCTATGCCATCTCCTATACTTTAACCAGACATCTGCCGCAGGCTCTTTGCCACCAGGAAGCCTCATCTCTCACCTAGTGCTTGCTATCCATCTGTGTCTTCTAGCCCTTCTCATCTATTCATTTTTAGGTGATGCCTTTGTAAACCAGCCTGCTACATGAAAACCCTCTGAGTGAGACTTTCCTTTGAGAGCACACAGTACCACTGAACAGAAGATATACTTACTTATCTCATTTGATGCTTACCTAGTACTAAAATTGGTGTCTGTAACTCAGTGTGTGTACAGAAAGTGTCCACATTTTCATAGAAACCTCTACTGTAGGATCATTAACATTCCAGAAACAGCTTTTATATGGGTATGCATGCATGTATCATCTTTATATGTAAGTGGGGACATGTGCTTGTGGTTGTGGAAGTCTAAGGTTTCAAAGGTATTCCTTGATGACTCACCACTTATTTTTTCTGAGGCAGTATCACGGGGTGAACCTGGAGTTTGCCAGGATCACCCAGTCTAGCTATTAGCTTGCCTGGGGTGTTCTCCAGCTATGCTTTCCAATCCTAGGATTAAAGGCAACTGTTCAGCTTTTACAGGGCTTCTAGGGACATGAACTCCAGTCTTCATGCTTGTAAGGACTCCACTGAGCAATTTGAGTAGTATAAATGGATTAAAGGGTTGCCATTCAGATTAGTAATGTGGGTAGGGATGCATACTTTGCTTAGAAGAATGGAAATTCTGTCATTTTGAATAAAAATATATGTCTGTCTTTTTTTGAGACAGGGTTTCTCTGTACAGAAAAGTTGGTAGACAAGGCTTTCTTTGAACTCATAGAGATCTGCCTGCTTCTGCATCCAGAGTACTGAGATTAAAGGTGTGTGCCACCACGTCCCGGTGTATTACAATTTTTAGGAACAGTGTCTTAGCTTTTTCTCTAAGTATTTGAAGCCCATCAACTCCTAGATTTTCTTAGATTTACTTAGGAAATTTGGTGCCTTTATCCTTACATAAACCAGGAGAGTTTCTGTAAGATACTAAATGTCATGTCAATAAGGTGAAACTACCATTCATGAATTCTGTATTTTTCATGAAGAACTCACTCCTCCTCAGCATAGGGGAAAAACCTAAAAGTTCTTAAGTTTTCCAACCATGACTTTACACCCTTTTCTTAAATATTTTACACCTCAAACGAAAATGAATGACAACTCCTAATTCAAAGCATTACTTTGTCAATTTCTAGAATGAGTTTTTATTAAAAACATTAATTATTTCTCTGCAAAGACAATGGAGCTGTTTTCTTATATAAGAATTCTTATATAAGATATAAAATCATGCAAGTACAAAAAATTCAAAATTCTGAATATTAAGCTACATTTCCCTGTTTTGTGAGCTTATACTACAGGATGTCAGCATGAATTTACTTTTAAAATATGTGCTTGGAAACTGGGATGTATCTGATTTGGTACAGTGTTTGTCTAGTGTGTTTAAATCCCTCAGCTCAATTGCCAGATCCTCAGCATCACATAAAGCAGGCATGCTGGCTCAGAGCTCTAATGTAAGCTCTGGAGAGGTGAAGGTAAGAGGATCAGAAGTTCAAAGGCATCCTCAACTATAGGATGAGTTTGAATTTGAGGTCATGACCTGAAATAAATAAATAAATGGAAAATGTCTCTGCCATTATAAAAAAGAAAATGATGAATGTTGTTATGGAAACTTGATGTATCAAAGAATACTCCCTTTTACTGTGAAAATCTATCCTCCATGTGATCATTAGCTTTACTAAAAAGTTATGGCTCCCTTGATGACCTAGGTCAAGCTGATTATCTATTAAATATCTACATATATTGCAAATCTAGTGCACAGCCAAGTGTTAAATGTGTATGGTATTGAGTATCCATTTGTTTCAATGAGGAGGTTTTCTTCATTGTCTACATTCATTTAACAAATCAAAGATTTATTTGAGTTGTTTTTATGTGGAGTTATTTATTCCAGTATTGTCAGCTAAGGCATTTATCTTCCCTCTGTTCCCACTTTCATAGCAACAAAGAAAATTATTCAGCAGTGAGTGAGCATAAGGTCATAAGAATAATACATATTATGTATAGTGATATTTTGGGGTGGAGAAAGTTTGGATATGTTAATGTTAATAACTGCAAAGCACTCCATACAGAGCATTAGAGGGAGGCATTATCCTAAGTTAGTCTGATAAATTATGACTGCTAAATTCTGCTGCAGAAGACTGAGACTAGTGTACTTTACTTCATCTATGAAATTTCAAGTTACAATTGCAAAAGCAATATCAAATCCATTCTACTCAAGAGTCTGCATGAGTCTTGAGTTCAGATATACACAGGAGATCTCCTATGGTATAATATTTAAAAACAACTCATCACAAGATGTCTTGGAGAAGGCCTTAGCTAAAACTAAAAGGGTTCTTAATAATTTGGTGACTTACAACAATGGTATTTGTTGTGTCTTCATTACTAAATGAATGGCTATTTTGTATGACTCTTTTAAAATATCCCTAATGAAATTTATGATGATATATCTGCAGATTAATGTTTACTGGGAGTAACAAACTGTATGACTCTCAAGAGTGTTTTGTAGGATTCCAACACCTGATCTAATGGTTGTGAGCTCTTGACAACCAACTAGCAGGCATCACAGCAGACTCTACACTCACCACAGTAATCACCTCTAACTTACACTAAATAATTATTGCATATCTCTCTATATCGGGGTTTTCATGAACTAAATGAGAAATATTGAGTAGAGTAAGTCATTCAAATAACATGAATTTAATGTTATGTTTAGCTGCATGGGTACATGAAGATTGATGATAATGTTGGTATTTAGAATCCAGTGCCAACACAGTTCAAAAATAAATCATTTACCTCATCAAGATTATGTCTATGAACCTGCAAAGCTCAGTGTTTTACAGGAGGAATAGAGAACCACTGACAGAT
Source organism: Cricetulus griseus (assembly GCF_003668045.3). NCBI lineage: Eukaryota > Metazoa > Chordata > Mammalia > Rodentia > Cricetidae > Cricetulus > Cricetulus griseus. The sequence continues at coordinate 126,204,753 of NC_048597.1, forward strand.
TTCCTCTATCACTGAGCAGGAATCATTCAATAATCAAATCAATAAATGTTTATCGGGGGCAGTAGGGAACCAGTGAGAACATAATTCCTCTCTTGTTGAGCAGGAATGATTCAAAAATCAAATGGACAAAGGAAAGATACAGCAAGGCAAGGGGAGATAAAAGGTTAAAAAGAAGAAAAGAAAATATAAACAAAACAGGAAGAGAGAAGCAGAAGAGAATACGGAAAATAATAATTGGTTGCTACAGAGAACATGATGGTGGGTAAAATATATAGCTACCATCAAAAGCTGGATTTATTTGGAAAAATATAAGAAAGAAAAAGTCAATAATAAGAACCAGAAAGCCAGTTCCATAAGCACAACTAATGCGCTAGGATGGGCTCCTGAGCTTACATAAAGTCTTGAGATTCATTTTTTAAAATGATATTATTATTTTATTATTATTAATATTATTATATCCCGATTGAAGTTTTCCCTCCATCCTCTCTTCCAGCCCCTCCCCTCCACCTCTTCTATCCTCCCTACCCCATCTACTCCTCCTCTGTTTCTCTTTACAAATGACAGGCCTCCCATGGATATCAACCAAACGTGGCATATCAAGTTGCAGAGAGACTGCACATGCAGTAAGCACCTCCCCTCATATTAAGGCTGGACATGGAAGTCCAGAATGAGGAGTAGGATCCTTGGGACAAAAGGGTCAAATACAGTCCCTATTCCCACTGTTAGGAATCCCACAAGAAGACAAAGCAACACAAGTGTAACATATGCAGAGTACTTAGGTCAGTCCTTACATGCTCCGTCATTGTCTGTTCAGTCTCTGTGAACCCCTCTGAGCCCAGGTTAGTTGATTCTGTGAGTTTTCATGTGGTGTCCTTGGTCCCTTTCGTTCCTACAATCCATAATCACCCTTTTCTGCAGGATTCCCAAAGATCCATCTAAAGTTTGGCCATGGATCTCTGTATCTGTTTCCATCAGCTGCTCAATGAAGCCTCTCTGGTGATAATTGGGTTAGGCACCAAGCTATGTGTATAACAAAGTGTCATTAAGCATCAGTACATTGACATTTGTGCCATTTGTGTTGAGTTCTATCCTATGTACCCTCTGGGTCCTGACATTCCAGTAAGTGTCAGGGGTGGGCAAGGCATAGATCTCAGGCTGAAATAGTAATTGGTGGGCCACTCCCACAATTTTTGTGCCATCTTTGCTGCAGCAAAGGAAAGACAAATTGTAGGTAGAAATTTATGTGGCTGGGTTTTGTCCCAATCCCTCCTCTTGAGGTTTTGCCTGTGTACAAGAGATGGCCAGTTAAGGTTCTATGTCACCTATTTCCAGGAGTCTTGTTTGGGGTCACTCTCCTAGATTCCTAAGAGTTACCATTGCACTAGTTTTCTACTGCACCCCAAAGTGGTCCCCTTTTCCAGTAGTCTTTTTAAGTACTCTCCTCACCCCCCTCAATTGACCCTTCCTGATCACATCCAAACTGCCTTCAAAGCTATTCTATTTCCCCTTCCCAAGGAGATAGAAGAATCTCCCCTTGAGCCCTCCTTGTTACTCAGCTTCTCTGGGTCTTTGGATTATAGCATGATTTTTTTTTATTTTACAGCTAATATCCACCTACAAGGGAGTTCATACCAGGTTGATTTTTCTGTATCTAAGTTAAATCTCTCATGGTGACTTTTTTCTATACCATTCATTTGCCTACAAATTTCATGATATTGTTTTTTATAACTGAGTAATACTCCATTGTGTAAATGTACCACATTTTCTTTATCCATCATTTGGCTGAAGAACATCTAGGTTATTTCCAGGTTCTACTATGAGTAATGCTGCTATGAACATAATTGAGCAAGTATTCTTGTAATATGATTGAGCATCCTCTGGGTATATGCCTAAGAGTGGTATTGAGGTAGATGGATTCTCAACTTTCTGAGAAACTGCTATATTGACTTTCAAATTGTTGGTTCAAATTTGTGCTTAAACCACAATGGAGGAGTGTCCCCCTTGCAACACATTCTCACCAGCAAGAGCTGTCACTTGTGATTTGATTTTAGTCATTCTGACAGATGCAGGATGGAAACTCTGTGTCATTTTGATTTGCATTTCCCTGAATGTTAAGGATGTTAAATAATTTTCTGAGTGTTTCTCAGCTATTTGAGATTCATTTGCTGAGAATTATTTGTTTAGATTTATACCCCATTTTAAAACTGTACTATTTAGTTTATTTACGTCTAGTTTCTTATGTTCTGTCATATGTGGGGTTGGTGAAGATCTTTCCCCATTCTGTAGGCATCCATTTTGTCCTATTCACAGTGTCCTTTGCCTTACAGAAGCATTTCTGTTTCATGAGGTCCTATTTGTTAAGTGTTGCTCTTAATGTGTGTACTATTGGTGTTGTGTTCAGAAAGTTGTCTCCAGTGCCAATGGGTTAAAGTCTATTTCCCACTTTCTCTTCTATCAGGTTAAGTGTATCTGGTTTTATGTTGAGGATTTTGATCCACTTGGACTTGAGTTTTGTGCAGAGTAATAGATGTGGATCTATTTGCCAACATCCAGGTAGACCAGCACCATTTGTTGAAGAAGCCTTTTCTTTTCTGCTACATAATTTTGTCTTCTTTGTCAAAAAATCAGGTGTTCATTGGTATGTAGATTTATGTCTTGATTTGTGATTCACTTAAACCACAGAAGTCTTTAGATATTTTAAAGGAGTGGACCACAAGTTCAAACTTGTAAACATCAAGAATTTCTATGATAGAAATATTGGGAAAATCTTATAGGATTATGGGATCCAAAGCTTAAAGAAACTTGAGAGATGATTACAAATCCCAAATGTTTGCTGAAGGGCAAGTTATTAAGGGCTAATATATTTTAATGTGCTCTATGATTTGACATGCATTAAAGAATGCACTTGTTAAAGACAACAATCATATGAAAGTACATATAAAGACTGTCATCAACATGCCCATGTAAGAAAACTGAGCAGTGATTGCATATAACTTGCCATTTGGCTATGTAAAAGGAAGATCCATTAAAGTGACACATTCTCATAGGCATTCTTTGCAGGAACGTTAGTGTCTTATGAAGACTGTCTCCTGGCCTCCAGGCTTAAAGTACTCCCTTCACAAGAAATACAAATCACAATAGAAGGTAATTTTTAGGGATATGAATCCAGGCTTTGGAATCTATTTGAAATATGCTTTACATAGATATGTAGGTTCATAACAAAATTAAACACATCAAAGGCTAGCTCACACCCATTCTTACAAATCTGGGTCTCTTTCCCCTAAATCTCACTAAAAATGATGAGTTTGTTCCTGGCTTATTGGTGAAGAGCTGAAATCTTAGACACTTGGAGGCTTAGCCAGAGGGGTTGCAGTTTCAAGGCCAATCTGAGTTATGTAGCAGAGCAAGACTAGCCCAGATAACTCTACACATTCCCTGCCTAGCATATATAAGGCCTTGAATGAATACCATATTACCACACTCCAAAATGAGTTTGATCATATGATCTCAGCATTGCTTTTCTATCATGCTCTTGCCTTTCTCTTAACCTACTTTTTTTGCTATTTGCAGTGAAGGTATAAGGGATCATATCCAGAGTATACACTGTAAACATACCCTGACTGAGCTCCACCTCCAGCCCTTATCTTTTCTTTTGATCCATCTATTTAAAACTTTGTAATTCCCTCATTTTCACACATGACAGGCTCACAGGGAATGACTTAGCAGGTAAAGTGCCTACTGAGCAACATGAGGACCTAATTTCAGATCCCGGCCATGCATGTAAAAACTCAACATGAAGGACTGCTTCTGTTACGCCATTCCTGGGATAACTAAAACAAACATATCACAGGTTCCTGCTTACCAAACTAGCCAAATGTGCAAATTCTAAGCCATTCAAACACCTGTCTAAAATTATTTTTTGGAGAGCAACAAGTGAACATACCCAAAGGTTACCTCTGAAGTCCAGAGGAGTACAGACAGGTGTATATGCCACACAGGAGAACACATGCACAAAACAAAAAATAAAAATATCATATTTTTCTTTGTTCTTATTGAAACAAAGAACCATGACACAATAATCTCAGTTGTCTGGCCACTCTTTCACAAGAATGTTTCCCAGAAGATAAATAACTAGATTTCACTATCTAGCTATTTAAGGGGACTTAAGAAGAAGTGGTACATGACTTTTATCTCAGCTTTCAGAACACAAGATCTATATAGAAAATTCTACACCAGCCAGGGATACACAGGCAAAGCCTGTCTTCAAAGAATGTAAAACAATCAAACTAAAACAAAAAGAATCCATCAATTTTGTATTCTTTAAGTAGTCTGAGTGTCAAACAATCTCTTTTAATAACCAAAAATCAATTTAGAATGGCATGAATAACACCTCTCTGCTCACTTGGTAATTATGACATGTTGCTGTGTTGTCCATCATTTTCTGTGAGGCTCCCACCTCTAAACTAGACTCTCCTTTTTCGGTATACAGTACTCTTTCAGTTTCATGTAATAGAATAAAAACAAGAAAGATTTTGAGCAATGACCATCCCTACTATTTCCTCATGAAACAGCCCCCACATGTGTGAATGGATGGATTGATGGACTAAAAAGCAGGGTTTGCTGTAAACACTATTAACAAGTTCTGAGAGGAAATCACATTTCTTTACTCAAAGCCTAGAAACAATTTTGCCACTGATTATAATAAAATACTTTCCAAGTTTGTATTCACCTAATGTTTTATTTTACAGGACATTGTCTGTCATTTGTATAGGACTTTCATGGGGGACTTCAAGGGCACCACCTCTCTCAGCACTGGTCACTCACACCAATTTTCACCTAATTACTCTCCTCATCCCATCCAATTTAATGCCTTTCATAGAACCACTCCCTCTCTTTCCAGACTTTCAGCCTCCTCCTTGCCTAGTGTGATCAATAGCTCTCCTTTACAAAGGCCTCAGGAACTGGACTTGCTAAAGTCTAATAGACTCATCAGATATAGCTCTCAAATGTTAAATGCCACACTGACATTCAAAAATTCATCTTGGGTCTCACATCAGAAAATGAAGCCACTGCTTTCATAGTTCAGCAAAGCAAAGTTCTCCATAGAGACAGGGTGTGAAAGCTGCCTGCTTCCAGGTGGCAATTTCAAATCTGGAAAGCAGAGGGAGATACACAGTTCAGTGATGTCATGCTAAATCCCATTGCTTTGAAATAATTCAGAAAAGGGACCACTTCAACCATGTCTGCAGCAAAGAATTACACTTATGAATGCATGCAGTGCCCAAATCACTCTGTGTTGGCATATGTTTATAAGGAATTAAAGGGTCACAACACTAGAGGAATGTTGAAATCATAAGTGGTAGCAGCACACACTGAGCCTGTACAGCTCCAAGCCAGTCAGAGTCCCAGCAATGAGAGGGGGAAGTGAATATGGTCTCCCACTCCTCACTGAGAAGCTATCTGCAACTGAAACCTGCTTGCAAAGGAAAACTCAATTTCCTTCAATGGAGTCACATTTGACATATTAACAGCTTTAAGTGTAGGGCCCTGGCCCAGCAGCAGTAGATGGTCAACACAAAAAGAACTAAGTTTTGTAGACTTTTTGTCTGGCATTGTTTGTTTGGACATTTTTCTTTCTTATTGGTCTTTTCCTTGTATATTATAGTTTCTAAGTTTGTGCTTTTATGGGCTTTGTTTGTGTGAGTGAATGTGTATGTGTTGTGTGTGCATGCATGTGTGTGTATATAGTTTCTTTTGTGTGTTTGTGTTAGTGTGTAGTTTCTTGTATGTGTGTATCTGTCTAGTTTCTTGTGTGTTTGCATGTGTGTGTGTGTGTGTGTGTGTGTGTGTGTGTTCTTCTGGTTGGTTTGTTTGCTTGTTTGATGGTCGGCATGCTTTGTAAAAAGAGTCAGAGAAAGAAAAGCCTGGAGTATAGTGACAAAATGGGGAGGATCTGGGGAAGAGTTGGGGAAAGAGCATCTGCTACCATGATGTATTGTATCAAAAAGGATTTAAAACATTTTTAAAATGGAAAAACACACACACACACAAAAAGAACCACAGGGACAGCAGCCCCTTCAAAGTGTGGGATAGTGAGATAGCACACTTTGGTGAGATTTAAAGATGCTTTGACATATGCTCTTTTCTGTCATTTAATAAATTTATCCCTAGTACACCAATGAACTTTGGGAGTCCACTCCACATAGAGGGATACCCTCTTAGCCTAGACACACTGAGAGGGTTTAGGCCCTGTTCTAAATGATATCACAGACTTTGAACATCCCCATGGAAGGCCTCACCCTCCCTACAGAGCAGATAAGGAATAGACTAGGGGGTTGGTTGGGGGCAGGGGAGAAGGGGAGGAAGAGGGAACTGGGATTGACATGTATAACAAGCTTGTTTCTAATTTAAGTAAACACAATTTAATTAGAAATATATAAATAAATGAAATCAATGCAACTGCTAAGCATTTGTTTTCATGGCAATAACTCCCAAGAGAATGAAAACTTTTAAAGACAGAGAAGTCATATTCCTCTTGTACTAAAGATGCCTAGTGCTGAAGTTTATTTTACTCACTCAGCAAGCATTTGCTCAAACAAGGAATTAAGCTAAAACACAGAGTGTCTGTATTTATCAGGGCTCTCCATAGGCATACAACAGGGTTCTCTCAGAGATTTACTGGCATTTCTTACATCATCTTCTGAGTAGTCCAAAATGGTTGTCTCCTGATGGAAAGGCCAGGTAGTAGTAGTTGTTCAGTCCATGAGATTGGATGTCTCAATATCCCCAATTTCATAATGGAGTCTCCAAGAATGTCTAGAGACCTGTCAGTATTTAGTCTATATTGAAATCCTGAAGAAATAGGTTCTAATACTAGCAAATGAATGCCTCAACAACAGTATATATGAACTTTCTGGTGAGAGTAAGGAAAGCAGGCAAAGAACAAATATTCCTTCATTCACGTCATTTTATGGGCTGTCAGTAAGCCATGTGGATCAGCTTTCTAGTCTATCAGTAGTTCTCAACCTCTGGGTCTCATCTGCTTTGGCAAATAACTATCTCCAAAAACATTTACATTATGATTCATAACAGTAGCAAAATCACAGTTATGAAGTAGCAACAAGAGTAATTTTATGGTTGGGGAATCACCACAATATTAGGAACTATATTGAAGGGTTTCCGAATTAGGAAGGTTGAGAACCACAATTACATTTTTCTGACCTCACTCAAATGACTCAGTAAAGAAAATTCAACACAGAAATACCCAGTTGCTGTGACAGGCCTGAACATATGGATTTTTGTTTGCTCATTTTTATAAATGTGGGATACTACAGTGTGGATTGGAACAGTGGATGAACAGGTTTTAACAAGTCATCCTAACAGGAGCTTGGAAGACAATAGTGCTGAAAACCATGAGCATTATGGAGGCCCTGCTCTAAAAGTTTCAGAGGGAGCAGAGATAGACTATTCTTGTGGGTGCTTTTATCCTTTTAATAAAACATACAAGCCCATTGGATTTTAGGATACTGAGACTGAACCAGAAAGTTCCAGGCACATTCCTTGATGTCTTCTTCTTCTACAGTTCAGCTCCTCTTCATCCCTGAGAATGGAATTGCAATGTAACCCATTGAAGAGGAAGCCTGGTTTGCATGACAGACTTCGCAGTGTCATACAAAGAGGCTGCATAGCCATGCCGAATGTTCATTGTTGAAAATGAGATTTTAATTTTTCCTTGGGCCAAAGCATATTAAAAAGCTTCTTAAAGAGTTTGATGAGTGAAAATAACGCTGTCTATGTAAGCATGTCCTCCTGAGGGGATAACTGAGTAGGACATTCTAACAGGAAAGCTTGGGGTGGTTAGTCCTTGCTCATGCCTCTCTTTTCTTTATTCCCTCCCTGTTGCTCTATCTTTTAGGACTCCTGGTCTCCATGGTGACACCATATAAAAATCTATTATCAAAACTCTCAAACTAAAGCCATGTTTCCCCCACAGGAGATTACATTTCCCAGAAATCAAAATCTCAAGCTACAGGAAGCAACTGCCTAGGCAGGACGTCAAGCATGTCAAATGTACCAATTAGCCTCTTAAAGGAGCTTTGTGAAAGAAACCTTCTCCTTGACTTAGCAGAGGAAGAAAGTGAAGATAGAAAGAAGAGGGAGACTTTGAGTTTCTTCAAGGCTAACTCTTTTGATTGCAGTACCCAGGGCATAGGCTGACCTGAGCTATTAAAACTAATAGTGTAGAAATGGACACTAGGAACCAGATGCTGCCAGATAACTTTTTTTCTTTTACACAATGTTTCTTTTGTTCTATATACAGAGACTTGGTGTGTCTGCTCTGATAATTCTTTAACTGCATCCTGAATCAGTGCTTGGTATATGCCCGAGGTAGATGGACACTAATCTAGCAATTGCTTCAAAGATGCTTTTTGAGTCTTATTTTTGTATTTTTTCAGAATTTCAATACATATGCAATATACTCTGTACATATTCTCCTACTTTATGCTCTCATCTCCTTTTTGCTTTGCTAGAGCTCCCTTTCTCCAACAAGATCTCTTATTTTCATGCTTTTACTTATTTGTTTGTGCCCTCGGCATCAAGGGCATATTACCAGGGATATACCCCTCAGCAAGGATTAAATATCATTAGTGTCACAGGGAGATACAATGCATTTGGTTCACTATTCACTGCATGATGAAATGGTGATGGGCTCAAACTAAAAATTACAAGAAATCAGCAAATCTCTTAAAGAAAGCAAGGAAAGCCAAGAAAAAACAATCAAACAGATTAAGGAAACAATTAAAACAGTTCAAGACATGAAAACTTAAATAGGCAATAAAGAAAATAAAAACTGAGGGAGTGCTAGAAATAGAAAAGCTGGGTAAATGATCAAGAACTACAGATGCAAGCATAACCAACAGAATACAAGAGATGGAAGAGAGACTCTCAGGCGTTGAAGATACACTACAGGAAATAGATTCATCAACCAAAGAAAATCTTAAATCTAACAAATCTCTAACACACAATATCCAGGAAATATGGGACACCTTTGAAAGATTCAGGCATTATGCTGTCCTGCCCCTGTTACCTGGCAGAATCCACTCAGCAGTACCCTGGTCAGCCCAGGGTTCAATGGGAACTGAGTCTGCACACATGTGTAGAGGATCCCTTTAAAAGACAGACCCCTGCCCACTTACATGGTCGACCTCTCTCTCCTCTCTCTTACTCTCTGCCTTTCTCTGTTCTTCCATTTCTCTCCCACTCACTTTCCTGCCCTATAATAAACTAAGAATAATGTATTTCTTGTTCTCATGTCTCATGTTGCACCTATTTTTTCTAATTTAAGCAAAAGAATAACAATGGTGAAAAGACCAAACCTAAGAATAATAGGTATAGAAAAAGGTGAAGAAACTCAGTGTTTTTATAGACTTCGTACAGGTGGCCACTGCTACTGTTTGAGTTCAAGTACAAAAGCCATGTGATGTCCATTTCTTAAGTTTCTACCAACATATTTTATCCTAGTGTAAATGAGTCAAGAGGGGAAATAGCAACTATTCATCTTAAAGAGCCTGAGTTCCTAGTTTTCAGGATGTGAAAACTGGCATTTACATGTTAGCCTGAGTATATGTTGATACACACAAAGGTGCTGTTTTGAGGAGAGGTTAATCAATTAGGGAAAGCTAATTAATTCCTTATTGAGTAACTGGTTTGTGTTATTTTTGAGTTGTTAATACAAAGAAGGCAGCTGGCATTGGGTCTATCCTCTTTTCTTCTGGTGTTTCCATGCTTGTCCATGGTGGTGCAGTGGCCCATTCACTGTCTTTCAGGATGTCTCAACTCTGAGGTTGATCAAACGGTGGAGTCCACACTATTGCAAGGAAATCTGTTGCCAAAGCTAGCTGTATTTCTCTAGACAAGGATGGGAGTCAGCTCAGAATTCTTTGGATTGAGGATGCTTCCATCTCCATTTTAGTCACTGTTCCTCAGTTGTGAAGAGACACCATAAACAAGGCAGCTTAAAAGGGAAAGCATTTACTTGGGGGCTTGCTTTCAGTTTCACCTTCATCATGGTATGAAGCATTGCAGGTTCTGGAAGAGTAGCTGAGAGTTCACATCTGATCCAAAGAGGGCAGGGAGAAAGACTGGGTAGAATATGTACTTTTGAAACCTCCTCAGGTACCACATTAGGTAAGAAAAGAAACAATTGCTTCAATCATTTGTTTGAAGTAGGATTTGCAAGTGGACACCATGGCATTAACACCCCACCCACATACACACACCACAAAGACAACTGCTTAAATGAACAAAATAAATAAAATATGTAAGTATAGTCTTTTCAAATTAAAATCAAGATCTTTCTAATTTGACTGAAGGTTTGCTCAATAGGAGGGAATTCATGCCTAGCATTGTAAACCTGGCTAACTACTCATACTTGGAGAAGCTGTGGATCCAAGAAAGAACTCACTCACTGTTGCTACATATTTTCTAAAGTTATTCTTAATGCTTATCCTTAAACCTACAGGTAAGTGTTGGCCTTGCATTATCAAAGAAGTTTCTTTATTTGCAGGAGACAGAGGGTAGTACTACAGAGAGCAACAGCTGGTTGAGATGCTGAGAATAAGTTTTCATGGTGTACCCAGCCCCAATTAAGCACCTATAATGCAACCCCTACATCTAAAACTCAGGGAAAACTGTGGAAGATGGCATGGGAAGACTGTAGAGGACAGAAGGCCAGCATACTTAATAAGAGGTAATGTCTTCTAGACACGACCAGAATACCAGAAACACCAATGAAATCTCAGCAATAGTCTCCTAAACAAGACTTGTGTAATGAAAATACCTGTCAACTTGCCAACATGATTGGGGAAAACCTTACTATTCCCAATCTCTTGATGAAGAGCTACACAGTTAGTTAAAGACTACCAAGACAGGGAGAATCAGACTTCCCCAAGGATGAGTGCTATGACAAGTTATGTATTCTCAGTGGTCATTCCTAAAGCCATCTTTATGAGTAACACTGAATCAGTAGATTCCTATGCAAAAGGAAGCTAAAACAGGAGAGGGAATGGGAATGAGGGAGAGAAGACCTAGAGGGGGAAGAGTGGTAGAAATACAATAACATAAATATAGCATCGATACATGGGATTTTCAGAAATACATAAATCCATAGAATCATATGAGAAAATGGAAGAGGTAAAATAATTTCTAAGTCTTCTGCTCATATTTGTGATTAGTTCAAAATTGGGAAGTTTCCTAAGGCTGTGAAATTTCCTTTAATAGTGAAAGTCTAAACATGAATTGAAAGATGTAGACTTCTGTAGATTTTCCCAAAGAAAAGATCCAGAATAAATTTGCCACTGACTAGCTAGATCAGCTCTTGATATTCATGTGAAAGCCACAGTATTTTTCACCTTTCAATGAGCCATGATTGAAATCTGTGTGTGTGTGTGTGTGTGTGTGTGTGTGTGTGTGTGTGTGTGTGTTTGCTTGTGTGTGTGTGTGTACACACGTGCCTCTCTCCTCTCTTTAATTCTCTGTGTGTATACATATTGTATGTGTGTGTTTGTGTGTTGTGTGTGCACATACATGAATGCATGCTCATGTATGCACTGTGCACAGAAGAGGCCTGATAGATGCTGCTGACATGAAAATAAGACCGAGAGGTAGCACAGGATGAGTCCAATAAAGCAGCCCAGTGGAGTCCTAACACCCAGATACATCCCCAACAGGAATTTAAAGCATCGATCAACATAAACACACACCAGGAAGCATGGAATAACAGGATAATGTGTAAGGAAAAGACAGAATGAATATTACACATGATGCCACAGACATGTGTGAAACAGGCTTTCTTTTAGGCCACCGACGAGCTATGAAATCACGATACAGAGACTTATTAGTTATGAATTTTTGGCTTTATCATGTCTCTTATTTTAATCTGTTTTTCTTTATGTTTTGCCCTGTTTTCATTTTGTTTTGTGTTTAACCTTTATCTCTGTATGTCCTACTTCCCTGTTTTTTGTGTCTGTCAGGCTGGTGACTTCCTGGCTTCTGACGTCAGGTGTCTCTCTGTCTCCCTCATTTTCTCTTCCTTCTTCTTTCTCAAGGCTAAATTTCTTCTCCTACTTATTTTCTATGCCTGCCAGCCCTGCCTGCCCCTCTAATGCCTAGCTCCTGGCCATTCAGAACTTTATTAGACCAATCAGGTACCTTAGGCAGGCAAGGTGAAATAAATGTAACACATCTTCACATCATTGAAGAAATGAAAATCTTATTTATTGTGACAATATACATGTTTATTAAAGATGTAATTCATATTACCAATCTTTAATCTCTTACTATTAGTAGACAGAGCCAATAACTACTTAGACATACTTGACTGGAGATATTTAAAACAATATATATGATTCTAAGGAAAATGTTATAACATAAAATTTATTTTTTACATAAAGTACTTTTGCCATTGCTATTAGAATTCTGCATGTGTTTGGTCCACCATCCCAACTGAGTTTTGTAATTCAAAGTTTGACTCCACTCTACACAGATTACAGCTCAACATTCCATGTCAGTCTTTATAAAAAAGGAACTTCTGTAGATAGGCAATGTCAGCAGTTTAAAACCCAAAATAATTCTAAACCCTGGTGGAATCCTATAATCAGTGTATTGATGAGGAAAACCAAAATCACAATGTCACAAATAGCAGCAGTGAGCACTTTCCCAACACAAATGTCTCTGAGTTCAATACTCAGTATTACAAAATTCAGTACCTATGACCAAAGAATTGTGTTATTCTACATAATGTCACATTAGCTTCCAACTTTTAAAAGATTCTAAGTCTAAGTGTTTTGTAGAACCCCTCAGTTTGTTCAAAATGGTTTGGTTTATACTTGTGACTGAGAAATACTTGCTTATGACCAAAACACTGGGGAAATGTTCACAACTAGTTGCAGTTATCGAAGTTAATAAACACGAGAGTCCTTCAAATCTGCTTTCACCCTCTTTTCTTATTATATTTTTCTTTAAATAAAATCATGCTTCTCTATCACTTCTCATGTCTACATTTTGCTTCACATTCTTTCATATTTGTTTATATTTCTAAAGCCAACTCAATCTCTCTACAGGTCAAATACAAACACATCTTATATTGACATCTTCCCCTGATACACCCACTTTCTGAGACTATGTTTTATTTATCCACACTGTACAGCTCTGTAATTTTCCACCAGAGCATCTTTTCAGGAAACCACACCAATTGTGTCCAATGTTAGCAATTCTTTTGAGTGAGCCTGAGGTGGCAAGGAGAAGTATACAGCTTCGTGGGTAACAGGCTACAAAAATTAAGAGGTTTAGAGGAACCTGTCACTGACGTGGATACAGAAACAGGAAGAGAAGGATAATTTTTTCAAGACAGGGTTTCTCTGTGGCTTTGGAGTCTATCCTGAACCTAGCTGTTGTAGACAATGCTTGTCTCTAACTCACAATGATCCAACTGCCTGTGCCTCCCGAGTGCTGGGATTAAAGAAGTGTGCCACCACTGCTCAGACAGAAGGATAATATCTTAATACATAGTCAAAAACTTAAAACTGGCCATGCCCAGAGTAAGAAAGGCAGCCAGGTACAATAGAAAATGCCCAACAGTCTAAAAGAGAAGGGAGTTTTCACAGCTTCTCCATTGACTTCACACTGTGTCTTCACATTATCTTGCCTCTAGGGCTGTGTCCTAAAATCCTATCAAGAATTATGTGTTGTAGATGCTATAATTAATGTTACATATTCTCTCTCTCTCTCTCTCTCTCTCTCTCTCTCTCTCTCTCTCTCTCTCTCTCTCTCTTGTTTCAGTAAATACCTGAATCTGGCTTTCACCCTTCAATCTTCCTACTTCAACTTTCAGAGTGCTGGAAATTACAGGCACATGTTACCATTCTCAGCAATGTTATGCTTTAAAGTTGAGGAAATTTAAGATAAGGTGAGCCAAAACCCTTGTCCCATACTTCACAGTTTATAAGTTTCATGGTTAGGTGAAATCTAAGCTATCTACCATATGATGCTCTGTTAGATTTCAAGATTGATGCTCTTGAGCAAACAAAGCATACCATATCCACGAATGACTCCAGGAAGGGACCTAACTAGAAATAGGTAAAGAATGAAGGAACGATAGAGAGACACATGGACTGACAGACAGAAAATCTGTGATCAGCTGTTCTGAGCTTATTCCTGGGGAAAATTCCAGCACCCCAGAAGCTCAGTACATTTATTTTACAGAGTTGAATATAGAGACAGGGTTAGTGCTGATGTAGGATGTATTTTCTGTATGCTCTTAGTATATGTTGCTCTCATTGGTTGATAAATAAAGCTGCTTTGACCTATGGCAAGACAGGATAGAGCTAGATGGGAAATCTAAGTAGAGATACAGGAGAAGAAGGGTGGGGTATGGAAGGTTCCCGTAGCTGCCCAAGGAGCCACATACCAAAGCACCACCAGTAAGCCACGGGTCACATGATAATACACAGATTAATAAAAATGGGTTAATTTAAATGTGAAAGCTAGTTGGTAATAAGCTTGAGCCATTGACCAAACAATTATAATTAATATCAAGCCTCTGGGTGATTATTTTATAAGCAGCTTTAGGGACAGAAGGAAAGAGAAACCAGTCCAGAGGGACTGAGAAAGACAGAGAAAAGCCTCCAGCTACAATTGTCTCACCAATGTGGGGATCTCATATTTCCATAGGGTCTCAGAAAGCTAAAATAGGTGGGGTTCTAGATACATAAACGGAGCCAAAATGCCTTCTTAATTGTATCCTTCATCCAGGCTTGAGCACAGCAAAGTGGATTCCCACAACAGATTCCAAGCCACACCATGCTATTTGGTGGATTCAGGTTTTACTCATACAGACAAGAAATGTTTAGAGGCCAGCTGAATGCTACCTAATGACAGCACTGTGGAGGGTAAGTGTAACTCTCCTTGCTAAATCTACCATGCTGAAAAGCCAAGCAGGAGAGAACCAACAGGCAAAGCAGATGCTTTGGTCCTAACCAAGCCACTTAACAATTTAAAAGATGTTATGTACTCACTCAAAAGTGGATATTAGACATAAAGCAAAGGATAACTATCCTACAATCCACAACCCCAGAGAATCTAGGAAAGGAGGTCCCTAAGAGAGACATACATGGACACCCTCCTGAGGAGGGGAAAGGGGCAGGGTCTCCTGAGCAAATTGGGAGCATGGGAGAGGGGGAAGGGAGACAGGAGAAAGAGGAAGGGAGAAGGGGAAGGGAAGGAGAACATGAGGGATTAGTAAGGTCAAGTTGGGGGAAGAACAGAGAAGGAGAGCAAGGAGGGAGCCATTATAGGTTTAACTAGAAATCTGGCACCAGGGATCCATAAGGATGACCCCAAATCAAGAATGTAAGCAATAGTGGAGAGGCTACCGCTAAAATGAGATTGATGACTACCTTAAATGCCAGCATAGAGCCTTCATCCAGTAGCTCTCCGCTAAAATGAGATTGATGACTACCTTAAATGCCAGCATAGAGCCTTCATCCAGTAGCTGACAGAAGCAGAAGCAGAGATTCACAGCTAAGCACTGAACCGAACTCCTACTTGAGTTGAGTGATGGCTCTGCTCAGGCCCAAATTCTGCCATCCACTCTTTGGAACTTCCTGGGCCTGATACTCATATATTGGACACACCCAGCAGGATGAACCACCTAGAGTCTGGCCACACCTCAGTCTTGCCCCCTCTGCACCCTCCTCCCTCTGTTTGATGTGAGTGCGGGCTCTGCTAGGGGCCAAACTCCCGCCATCCCCCCAAGGACATATTTTTCTTATACTGTATATAACTTTCTACTTTTGTTTAAGATATTTTTGCATATTAATAGAAATTTAAGGTTATTGTCTTATACTGCATATTTGTTTCTATTTTTGTTTAAGGTATTACCTATACAGCCCATACCTATACAACTTATTTAATTATGCAATATGTGTTTTAGTCCTCAAAAGCTGTTTAGGATAACAAAGAATTACAGGCTAATAGTTAATCATATCTGTAAGGATTCAGGCATTATGCTGTTCTGCCCCTGTCACTTGGCAGAATGCCCTCAAACAGCCCGCTGGTCAGTCCAGGGTTCTAGGGCAATGTAGTCTACACTATGGTACAAAGAACGCCTTTAAAAGAAACATCCCTGTGCACTTATACTGTCTTGCACTCTCTTTTTCCTGCTGTTACCCTGGGATAGGCAGGACTTTTCCTGTTTCCCTCTTCTCTTCTGTTCTTTCTTTGCCTCTATGTCTCTTTGACTCTTTTCTCCTTCATCCCAACTTTCCTTTTCTAATTAAACTTCTCACTTAAGCTCTGCCTGGCATGTTTGTCCCTCACCTCAGGCAACTTTGTTTGCCATGGAATCCACTAAGTTTCCCCTCCAGCTTTATCATAACAATATCTAACAAACTTAAAGTCATGTAAGTTCGATTTTCAAGGTAATACAGAGATATATTTCAGATAGATAGGTAATCTTAAAACACTTCAAAGACCTACACAACGTGGTATTTAAAATGTTTTTAAACCTTACATTTTTCTTGACAATGAGATAAGTCTGCTGCTGGCAGCACCAATAATTCAAAGAGGATGATGGGTATTGAAGAAACTCCTTATGGAGTTTACTTTCAATGTGGCAAGGCTAGCCATTTGGTCATGAATCTACTCTTTCCTGGACTGCTTGATAGTATGCTGTATAAACTGGACATGCAGAACCCACAGAAAAATGACCACTGAACTTTGCCAAAACAAGGTGGGATGTTCCATCAGGCCCCTGATTCACAGAAGAAACTGTTGGACATTATAGAGGAAACAGAGGAAAGTGACTAATTTTGCCAATAAATAATAAATAAGTAGGTCAGTCCTTCAAATTTCTTGTTTCACTGAAAAGTCTGTCAGAAACTCTAGGTCTATAGGCTGAAGATGGATGCCCTGACATTGCAAAGGAACTTTGGTGAACTGTCTAAGCAGCCCCATGTCTCTGTCATTTCCAGAGCCTTGGAAGTTGCTTGTAATGCACTTCCTTCTTACTTAGATAACATTATATCCTTCTGGGGTTTTGATAGATTTGAAGAATAGTTATAATCATAGTTTTCCTTAGGCATGATAAAAGATAAATTAAATACAGAACTTGAGACTCACAAAGATAAGATAAATGATAGACTATTTTCTTGACTTTTTGGTTATAAGAAAGGAGTAAATGATATGGGATGTCTTTCAGTACATTGTGAATATGTGTTCCTCTTATTGGTTCATAAATAAAGCTGTTTTGGCCTATGTCAAGGCAGAATAGTTCCAGGCAGTAAATCTAAACAGAGATACAGGAGAAGAAGGGCAGAGTCTGTGTGATGCCAGCAGCCACCCAAGGAATATGCCAGAGCACCCACAAGCCATGTGGCAATACTTTGATTAATAGAAATGGGTTAATGTAAATGTAAGAGCTAATTGATAATAAGAATGAGTATTTGGCCAGTTATAATTAATATTAAAATTTTGAGTGATTGTTTTATAAGCAGCTTTGGGAACTAGTGGTGGAAGAGAAAACAGTATAGGAGGACAGAGAAAATCCTTTGGCTACATAGGACACTTGGCTGAAAAAGGAAGCGGAGTTATTACATACAGAGAAATATGCAGATAAGCTTATTGTAGACAGTTGGCTCAAGGGTACAGATTTAGGTAGTTTTGCTAGGATCAGCCCCCCTAGAAGAAAAGTCTTCAAAGTAGAAACATAGGTAGGGGCAGTTACATTGGACATTATCTGTACCATTGTCAATATTACCATTCAGTTCCCCATGCAAGGTTTTGGCATTTTCCTGTGAACGTCACCCTCCTGAGGGTAGGGATGGTGGCTTTGTCATTCCTCCATGGTCTGAAGGTCTCTGTATTTGAAATGGCTGTGTCTATGTAAACAGTACACATTCACTCAGAACTTCACTCATTCAGGCCTTCCTCCCTACAGAGAGAATACACAACATCCTCTTCTAAGGAACATGTATATAATAAAGCCTTACTGCATGTTTACTTATGAAATGAAACCCTTGTTCAAAAATGAGCTGGTTAAAAAACAGAAGCTCTCAAAAGAGCCCATGCCAAAATCACAGTTTGTGTCTGTATTCTTTACACAGCATTTTACATGGCAGATAAAATATGGACCTTGACACTGGGAGATTGACCTGAGTTACCCTTCTAACTCAAGACAACCATAGGAGTCCTTATACTTGGGAAGAAGGAAACAAAAGCAGCTCATCAGGGAGATGCAATATGAGTAGTTAGTTGGTGGCTGATAAAAGAGGTGTGCCAAGTTATACTTTCAGCCTTTAGCAGAATAGCATGGTAGAACACTGGGTTCTCCTCTGGAATCTCTACAAAGGGACTGCTGCCAACATCTTGACATTAATTAGACTAGTGAGGCCCAAATCTTTCAGTCTAGAGACTTAGAACATAATGAAGTTATTGCTTAAATCACCAAGTATGGGATAATTGGTTACAGAAGACATAAGAATTAGTACAGAGGTAAAGCTTTAATTAGAAATTTTAAAAAGAAGGGAGGTTAACTCTCTACTAATATATTCAGCTGGACTAATGCTTCTAAGGCAGGGAAAAAAACAAAGGGGGTGGCAATATTCTTGTATATGAAAACATTAGGAGAATTGTGGATAGTCCAAGTATACCCTGTGAGATATTTCAACAGCCCAGGAATTTCCAGTGTTTATAGTGTCATCCTGAAGAACTAAGGAAGTTATCCCAAGGAAATTAACAATAGTACAATGATACAGAACACAATTTCTACTGAAGCTCAGTATAGGTGACCAATTATATTACTAATATATTAGTCAGGGTTCTCCAAAACAACATCACTAATAGAATACTGAATGCATATAAGGAAATTAATTAGATTGGTTTATAAGTATGCTATCCTGCTAGACCAGGAAGGGTTGCTTCACACTGGAGACATGAGAATCTGGTAGTTGTTCAGTCCTTTGGGCTGGATATCTCAGAAATCATAATTGGACACTAAAGTCCTGGGTGATTCTTAGGGGTATGCTGCTTCTAGTATTTGAGAAGGAATGTGATAGCCACAAGATAAATGAACTTGCCAGAGAGAGTGAGGATAAACACAGTAAGAGGCAAACCTTCCTTCTATAATGTTCTTATACCTGCATGCCCACCACAAGGTGCTACTTACATTTAGGATGGAACTTCCTGTTTCAACTATGTTGATGAAGAAAATTCCTCATATAATTGCACAGCAGCTTTTGTTTTACTTAATTCCAGATACATGCAAGTTTACAGTCAATACTATCACCACATCACATAATGAAGAATGAGCTGTATTTTAACTTGTCCCTAGAGGGGAATACTATCAACCATTTTTTTTTAAAGGAGGGTATTCATATTGATCAGTTAGTTTAGTAGTCATTTTATTTTTTTCCTCCGTTTTTTATTTAAATTAGAAACAAGATTGTTTTACATGTCAATCCCAGTTCTCTCTCCCTCTCCTTCTCCCCTGCCCCCCACTAACACCCTACCTGTCCCATACAATT
Organism: Cricetulus griseus; assembly: GCF_003668045.3. NCBI lineage: Eukaryota > Metazoa > Chordata > Mammalia > Rodentia > Cricetidae > Cricetulus > Cricetulus griseus. The sequence continues at coordinate 126,224,333 of NC_048597.1, forward strand.
TCTGCTCCCCAGGGAGTGTGAGGTCTTCCATGGGGGTGTCTTCAGAGTCTGTCATATCCTTTGGGATAGGGCCTAGGCCCTGCTTTATGTGTCTAGGCTGAGGGAGTATCCCTCTATGTGAAATGGGCTCCCAAAGTCCATTCCTATGCTAGGAATAAGTTCTGATCTACTACAAGAGGCCCCATAGATTTCCAAGGCCTCCTAACTAACACACACATTCATGGGGTCTGGATCAGTTCCATACTGGTTTCCCAGCTATAAGTCTGGGGGCCAAGAGCTTGGGTTTCACCAGCCAGAGGGAGTCTTTTTTTTAAAAAAAATATTTATTAATATTTATTTAACTATTATGTATACAGTATTCTGTCTGCATGTATCCCTGCAGGCCAGAAGAGGGCCCCAGATCTCATTATGGATGGTGGTGTGCTGGAAATTAAACTCAAGACCTCTGGAAGAGCAGCCAGTGCTCTTAACCTCTGAGCCAACTCTCCAGCACCCCCCCAGTAGTCACTTTAAAAGAGAGATATTTAAGACATTAAGAAGATATTCAATTTTCTGATACTTTCTTTGGTTATTGTTGGTTGGTGTTTGTTTCAGTATTATAACACTAGTGTGGGTCATAGTCCATTAGAAGAAGTGCTAGACTACATTTAATTAACAAGTCTTTCTATACCTCTCTGGTTTTGTAGCATTTGAGATCTCTTTCTCTCTCTCTCTCTCTCTCTCTCTCTCTCTCTCTCTCTCTCTCTGTGTGTGTGTGTGTGTGTGTGTGTGTGTGTGTGTCAGTGTGTTTATTTGTATATCCATCTTCAATCTATCAGGTAGTTAGAGATCATCTATCTACCTATCATCTATATGTCTATTATCAAGTATTATCTTTCTGTGTATCCATTTATATGTAAATTATACAAACAAATAGACACACACAGACATTACAAATAACATATCCACATACATAGTCATACAGAGAAAAAGTAGAATCCACATGGTAGAAATAAGGTCTTTATTACACCCAGTAGACTAAAGATGCCAGTGTGTTGAAAATGTCACCCACAAAATTCAATGCACACTCCTGAAAATTATGTCACGTGTTCTTATTTTGTTTTTCTGTAGCTAAGACTTCTATGCCCTTCTATCATGGATGTTATCATCTTTCTAATACTTTCACACATGTCATAGCAGCCCTCAGTGTTCGGTTCCTGTTTCTCACCCTCCTATTATATCAGCCTTCATTTCTTGTTCTTTCCCTGCAGTTTTTCTACCCTCTGGTCACATACTAGATTCCTCACAAGTGGAAAGAGTTTCTTCATGTATAAAAGCTTTCTTACCCGAACCCCCTTCTCTGAGAGTCTCTTTGAGTTCTCAATCTCAAATTCTTAGAACCCTTTCAAATATCAAATCATTTCTGAACTATCCCTTATATCATCCTCTAAAGCCTACATCAATACTCTTCCTCTTTGACTCCCACAATCCTCATATGCTACCAAGAGACATGGACCTCTCCACTTTTACCTACAATTTTTGACTTGCTAGTTTTAACTGTGTCTGCCACCCACCCCAAAAAGTAGCAGGAATTCATTTTCAGTACTTTTCTCTGCACATATTTGCCTCAAACAGTATATCTTACATATATACACACAAAAATACAATTTTTAAGATGGGCCAAATTTAATTCATTTCCTACAATTTTTGTGCATTTTATTTTTCTTACCTACTTTCTCTGGCCAGAGTTTAGGAACAATGCTGAGAAGTAGTGAAAAGGGTGGGTATCTTTGAGTGGTTCCTAATTCCAAAGGAAACCATCCAGCCTTTCACCTTTTAGGATAAACTTAATCCCCAGCTTGTCCTGCATTGTTTCTGTTGTACTAAGGACTTTTTTCTATTCTGAATTTCTGAAGACTTTTAAGATAAATGGGTGTTGAATTTTTTTGTACCTACTGAAATAATTATGGGGCTTTTATGCTTTACTTACTATGTACATCTTTAAGATATGTTCTTATATAATTATGTTGGGAAAGTATTCTAGAACTCTAAGAGTATAATTTTAGAATTATGACTTGTGAGTGATGAGACTCCAGAACCTATTCATATTACATTATACAAACCTGAAATTTTTCAAATATGAATTTGCTGAAAACTTTACTTTATTGCAGAGACAGGGGGTGTCCACATCAGCTGGACTGGTTCACATCCTCAGCAAGTCCAGGGCTCAAAGTCTACTTAGAACAGCCTGTAGTCAGCAACTGATACTCAGATGTCTGCCAGAAGCAGAAACCTGTTTAAGACATGTTTAAACTAGGAACAGAAGTTAAAAATTATTTATTGAAGCCCACAGTGCAGAAAAAGCAGATATCTGGATATCTGTTCTAACAGCAGGAACATATTTATAATTTTGAGTCCTAGCAAAAATACAGATTTGGGCTATAAGCATGTACATTTTTCTTCTGTCCAGAGAGCCAGGTATGGATTGGACAGAGGTGCCTTTGGCTTGATGAAAAGCCCTTTAAGTTTGTACTTAGATGACAACCAAAATAAACTTAAAACCTTGAACTTGTGACTGAACAGTACGTAGCCATTACTTTATCAGCAACATGCTGACTATAGCCTATAGTGGATCTGACTGTCTGATGCTGCCAAGTTGACAACCATTAATACTTCAGATATCTGAGAAGGGTATATTCTATCCGAATCTACTAAAACGTAACAGAAGCCAGTCCATATACAGTTAGCCACACCCAAGTTTCTCCATTACCGCTGGAGGCAGATGTCTCAAAGAACATGCCACACTGTCTGCCAACAGCCCCTGATGGATTCCCCATTGCCTAAATTCCTTTTTTTTGCTTTTGACTAGCATTTCAACCTTTTGGGGTCCCTAACTTCGTCCCAAAGTCAGCAGGAAGTTGCATGGGAAAGAATTCACCACCCATTTTCCCTGGTTAAAATGCTAAGTCAGAAACGACTCCCTTGCATTGGGGCACTAGAGAGACAGCAATTCCATTATTGGAATTTAAAAAAAAATGGAGGAATGAAGGGACCAGACCCCCATTTCGGCAGCCATGACAGTAACACGTGCTTGCTATGACCTTGTCTTGGTTATTAAGAGGTCAGATGCCTGCCTTGTGGCAAGGAGCCAATCAGAAGTTAGCTGGTGGTGCTATGCTTTATGGCTCTGGGTGTACTTTATGGACAAGTACACAGCAATGACGCGCAGGGCATAGCAACCACCCTGGGAGGGCCTATGGGCCATAACAACCAAATGGCCGATCAACTCAAGGCAAGTCCTCCAAGCCTGGAGGCACACCAATCCTGAGCCTGTGCGTACCCCTAGACACTCCCCTTACACTGCCTTACAAGATCGTTCAGCAGCCGGTTCGAGGTGTCTTTGCTAGCCATCCACCATGGTGGGTGGGTAAAAGATCCAAGCTAACATGGGGTTAGCTCATTAAAAAACAATAAAGCCTCATGCTGTTTGCATAAAAAAATTTACTTTATTGATTTTTTTCTTGAAACAAGTTCACCTATAGCTCAATTTGGGCTTGAACTTTTGTGTAATGAAAGATGACCTTAATCATTGATCATAGAAGTAAAATTGTAGCAAGTAAGTCAAGATTTGTATTAATATTTTTAGGTTGTGTAACTAAATTAATGAATTTAGTTTATGCACTGATATAATGACTCAAGAGAGCTTTTGGTCATTATGAAGGAGACTGGTTTGGACCTCAGAATGTAAATTGGAAGTTTGTGCTCTTCTCACTTCGCCCACCAATCCTGTATGCCTTGTAAATATCCATACTGGACAGCAGAATGATTCTAGGTCTGTACTCACACTGTTTGGACATTTCAAATTATTTCTCTTCTACACAAAAGGAGACTAAAATGTAATGTTTGTAAAATTTTGGAGATATTGTGTCTGATTTAATATAATGTAAATGCCATTTCTATAAACTAAACACATTTTATTACCTGAGTTATTGAATACTTGTTAATTTCAAGATCATTAGTAACTACCTTTTTTAAAGCTAATTGATGTATCTCTAATTTAACCTCACATAATTTCTCTTCTCATTTTTGCTACCTAAAACAATGCATGTATATATGAGTATTTATATATATAAAATTGATGCTCATTTAGTGAGTTCACTCTGCTAAACTTGTCTACCAATACCATTTTATTGCAGCAAATGGAAATCATGTCCTTCTTCAAGTATGCTTCTAGACAGGCATCAGTGAAATCAACTGTTAATAGGAAGGCAATTTTTTATGTTACAAGAAAATTATTTAGCCATCTCAGGATAAAACAGCAATGTTTTGTAGTTTAGAAATATTTTTATCTTATCAGATCATGGCTGTAATAACCCACTTAACTAAGCTATTGTTGACTTGAAGACCATGTTCATTAATCAGGAGCCCAAGATGATTAAGTCATCTATCAATGCTGATGCTGGCTGGATGTATGAGGTTTCTTGTTGTCTTGACCTTGGTGTGTCAGATGCTCAGATAAAAACTGTGATAGATCTGGGAGCCCATCCTAACTACCTCCAGGCCAGAGCAGCCCAGAGTGCTCCTAAGGAGAGCAATATATTTATCCTTCTGCTTTCAATCATCTTGAGTTTCTTCCATAATATGCCACTTCTGTCCCAACACTCAAGCTGAGTTTGTTATTTCTTGTTTATATCCCCAAAGTCCTTTATAGTTGTGTCTAATATGGTCCTTAGCATCATGTGTTGCAGACGTGTCTGCCTTTGACTGAGTGATTTCTTCAGTGTCTTAGGCAGTTTTGACTCTCTTCACCTAATCTCACAAATGCCATAGATAAGTTATGAATCAAATTAAGTAATTAAATACTTTTCTCTCTGGTTTCTCTTGAGATTTTGTTTTTACTTTTACTTGTGTGTTTATGGTTATGGTTGGGGCTGTGTGTGGGAATGTGCATATGAGTGTAATAATTGTGTGTCTTAATCCCTATTCTATTGTTGTGAAGAGACACACAACCACGGCAATTCTTATAAAGAGAGCATTTAATTGGGGACTAGCTTACAGATTCACTCTTTGTCCTTTTTTAGACATTGCTCTGGAAAAGTAGTTAAGAGTTACATCCTGTTCTTCAGACCTAGAGAGAGACACCGGACTTGACATAGAATTTTGAAACCTCACAGCCCACCTCCAGTGACACTACAACAAGGCCACACCCCAATCCTTTTTTGAAATAGTGCCATTCACTGGTGATTAAGAAGTTAAATATATAGCCAAAGGGGACATTGATATTCAAACTACCACACTGATGGAGCCAATAGAGGGAGGTAAACCACCTGGAGCTGTAGTTAATTGTGGTTGTGAACAATTTCATGTCTGGATGCTACAAACAAAAACTTGGTTCTCTGGAAAAGAAGTATGTATTCTTTACTGCTGATACATCTCTCAAGCCCCCTTTGTCTGTTTTAATGCCACTAATAGTAAATATTGATAGAAGAATTGTGATCTCCAAATTATAATAGAAAGAAAAATGTTATTGAATAACAGCATGTATCAACAAATACCTTTGAAAGGTAGTCATTTCACCATATTTAAATGATATAAACTTGTCTAGTTGTATCTTGTCATTTGAGAGCAGAATAACTTCTGGAAAACAGTTTCATTCTTCCATCAGTTTTCTCAACTGAAAAATGAAATTTTTGCCTGGATTTTAAGAAAACTAAGCTGATGGAAGATTAGTTATAAATGTTTTGTAATCTGCAATGTACTGACAAAGAATGTTTTTTGGAAAAACAATTGTCTGACACCAAATCTGTGGTGGCAAAAATCCCATGAAATCTCTCTTAGCAAGAGCCTTCCACAGGTATTGATGATGCTGACCCACTACCACCTCCATATGTGCTGGCAATGCCCTCCCATTGCCACCCTCCAAATGTGCTGGTAGTGTCCTCCCACTACCACCCTCCATATGTGCTGACACTGCCCAACTACTACTGCTCTTTAGATGTTCTGACAATGCTCACCCACTACCATGCTTCCCTACCAATGATGACAAATCATCCTTGCCTGTCCAGCAAGGGTTTCATTGACTAGCCCCTTTCCCTTTACCTCTGCTGTGATTTTTCCAGAAAAATAGAGAGGAATGTGTATTCACCTTATGTAGTGTACCAATCACAGAAGAAAACAATGATTCTGTACAAGCCTAGATTAGTGAATCAGTGAGTTTATTGAGGTTACTTACAGAAGCATTGTTGAGAGATCTCTTACAGTAATATGGCTGAAATGGTTATTTATAAAAGCAGCAATGAGTTGAGCAGCTGCTTCACTGGAAAAACCCCACCAATGTGAGTACTCACTCATGAAAACAGGGTTTCTGGTGTTGCCTATATAATTTTCAGGTAGGCACATGGTTCTCCTATCCCCAAACTGTTATCACTGCTCATATAATCTTGTGTTCTCTTGTATGCTTGTAACTTTCTTGAGAGAATGCCTCCACTTTTCTTCATAAGGGAGAGTTTCAGCATGAAGAGAACAGCTGCACACACCACCTCTGATAATCCTTCTGAGTGATTTACCACACACTGATTCCCGCTCTGCTCCAAGGCTATAATTTTTGAACATAGCATGCTATATTCGGAGCTCAGCCCAGTTTTATACTAAGATATGTTTCTCTATAGCATTGGCTCTGAATCAAGCCTTTATCCAGATTAAACTAGGGAGAAGATCCATGCTTGGTTTCTCTTCAATAACAAATGAGGAAAGGAAGGCTACCATTGTGTTGTTCAAAACTGTTCATCATGTCAGAATAAGGTTTTCTTCTCATTGGTTAACTACACTTACAAGTTTCATGGCTGGTTATCCCTCCCTTTTGGAACAATTACTTTTTCTGGCCACATCCACCTTGGTGCTCCTCCTTGGATTCTGAGGCAGTACCACCAAATATCTTTGACCCCTTAAAGGTAGAGCTGGCTGTTAACTGCCCATCATCTTCCTGCCTATGCCTGTCCTTGAAAGGAACTCATTTACTTTGGTAACTTGAAATTCTTCCTGAGTCTAACAATTCCTAAAGTTCTACTTCAAGCTTCAATCGTCCACTAAATTCAAATTTGTTCACCTATACAACATCAACATCTGGCTTATAAATGGAACCACAAACTTATTATGTCCAAAACTAAACACCTGATCTGTTTCTAACTCTCCCAACTTCTGTTCCTGAAGACTTCTCAGACAAAATTAGTGTCCAAACAATTTAGACTCCACCCTTCCTCCTACACTCACATCAAAGATCAATAGAAAATCCTACTCTTTGGTCAGAACTATCATATGTGGCTATTCTAACCCATCTTCTGCATTTGTGTTCACCCTTCAGGCTACTATCATCTCCTGCTTTCATTTTTATTGCAACTTTGTTTTTTTTGTTTTCTTTTTTTATTAGAAAATCTCAGGTCCCTCTCTCTCCCTTCCTCCCCTACCCCCCCAACTACCCATTGTTACGATAAATCTTTCTGCCAAAAGCCACCGAGCCCCACCGCCACATGTTTGCTTTATGCAAGCTTCCCACCCGAGTTAGGGCCCAAATGAATACACAGAAACTTGTATTATGTTCAAAGCTGCTTGGCCAATGACTAGGATTCTCATCTACTAGCTCAGTCTCATTTATCAAAAATCCATATATTTTATAAGACTTATCTTATCGGATGCCTTATTGGCGTCCCTCCTTGCTGGTGGATCACATCCTGCCACTGGAGCAGGAGCAGAGGGGAAAAAAAGGGGCCCTTCCTGTTTCTCCTTCACTTAAATATGAGTTTCCTTGCTATGTCACTTCCTGCCTGGATCAGCACTTCTCTACTACATTTCCCAGAATTCTCTTTGACTCCTAGTCCCGTCTACTTGCTGTCTCATTGGCCAAACAGTATTTTATTTAACAATCAATAAGATAAACATACACAGAAGTACTTTCCCCATCAACCCATCCCACAAGCTTTCTGGTCCCCAGGAAGTGTGAGGCCTTCTATATGGGGTCTTCAAAGTCTGCCATAGAGGCCAACCCCTTTGTGTCTAGGCTCAGGGAGTGTCCCTCCATGTGGGATGGGCTCCTAAAGTCCATTCCTATGCTAGGGATAAGTACTGATCCACTACAAGAAGCCCCATAGATGTCCAAGGTCTCCTCACTGACACCCACATTCAGGGCATCTTGATCAGTCCCATGCTGGTTTCTCAGCTATCAGTCTGGGGCCAAGAGGTTTCCCTTGTTCAGGTCAGCTCTTTCTGTGGGTTTCAGCAGCCTGGTATGGACCCCTTTGCTCATCAGTCCGCCTTCTCTGCATCTGGATTTCAGTTCAGTTCAAGGTTTAGCTGTGGGTGTCTGCTTCTATTTCCACCAGCTGCTGGATGAAGGCTATATGATGGCACATGAATTAGTCATCAATCTCATTATCAGGAGAGGGCATTTAAGGTAGCCTCTCCTCTCTTGCTTAGACTGCTAGTTGGTGTCATCTTTGTAGCTTTCCAGACATTTCCCTAGTGCCTGATTTCTCTTTAAATCTATAATATCTCCCTCAATTATAATATCTTTTATATTGCTCTCTTCTATTCTGCCCCCAACTCAACCTCCCTGTCCCATAATATCTTCCTCACTCCTCCCCTTCTCATTCTGCTAGTTACTTTCCCCCTCCCCCCATGCAACTTTCTTGTAGCAGTTTTTTAATTGTTTTTTCTGCTTCAATCCTTTTCTAGTACTTGTGAACTCACAGAGCTGTGTACTTCATAATTATTAAAAGTTAAGAATTTTAAAATAATATTCAAGTCCCTGTGTTCCCAGAAAATGGAGATGGTGACCTCTGACTTCTACCCTGACTCTATCCCCATGTCTTCCTTTATTTCCATCACACTACTTCTCAACTATATCATTTATATTTGAGCCTTGGGGGGCCTGGATTATCTTCCCTCTACTTGAACTTGTGTTTTGTAGTAGTTTTCTCCCACATAAACCATTCCATCTTGGACAGATCCATTAAGACACAGGATCCTCTCCTGAAGACTAAGGAAATAAACAAATCAAAAGTTTCAGGAAGTCCCTGAAACTGACAAGATGTGTTAGTCCCATCACTCCCTAAGTTTGTATGAACATTAAGAACTGTTAAGCCATCAATGATGGCATTAACCTAGATCATTTTAATGATGTAGTGCTGCTCAGATTTCTATAATGTGCAATTATCCTTCTCCTGATTTATAATTTAATGTTTGGAATGGAATCATAATTGTACCCATGATTAAGCATGGATAATTGTTCTTATTGCATGAATTTGGAGTATCTTAAATTGTTCAGCATGGAAGATCTTGTGTATCTGTTTCTGACTTTTCTCTTGTGCTCTTCATTAATTTCAAAAACATATGTTGATTATTGTAACATAAGTCATAAAATTGATAGTTTGAATTGTCCAACTTTTTTCTTCTATTTCCACATTATCTCAGTTATTGTGATTCTTTTATTTTTCCTCCTTAACTTCAAAAATCAGTTTATTATTTGAAATATATTGATGTATTTATAAATATAATTTTGACTGGTATTCGATTAAATTAATGTATTAAATTAAAAGAATTAATCATTTATTGATCTGTTTGTTTATTTACTTGTTTATTTATTTTTGTGGTGCTATGAATCAAAGTGCAGTCATCATGGTTGCTACTAATTAAATGTTCTACTACTCCCACAGGCCTGCCTGATGTTCAGGCAGGCAAAAGACACCCAAGGAGACAGCCAGGGTCCTCAAGGTCTGGCAATCCTGAAGCATCCACAGGCCTACCCAGTGCCTTGTGAACTTGGGCAGATGTGTGCCATTATGATGAGCACATACATGGTGGAGAAATAGGAAAGACAGAGATGGAACAGTTTGTATGCTGTGGTAAGAGATTGACATGGAGAAGCAAGAAGAATGGGCTGATGTTGGCAGTCTGCTTACCACTTGAGACTAGGCTAGCATCCAGCCTGGGATGTACCATAAGGGCATGTCTGAGTCCATGATTCTACCGCAGCCAGGGTCTGGGTTGATGCCTTAGGCTCCTGTTGTCACTGGGGGCTGAGTAGATACCCAAGGGCCAGACAACCACCTGAGACCATGTTGGTATCTGGAGGCTTTGCTGTTGACAATGCTATACAGTTCAAGGTGGCCTGGGGCTCCACTAAGACCATGGTGATGTCCGGGCATGTTGTCTGAAATGTTGCCAAGGGCATGTCTAGGTCCATGCTCCTGCTGCAGTTGGGGTCTGTGACGATGTCGATGGCCCTAGTAACCACAGGGTATAATAGGAACCATGTCGTTGCCCAGTCCCTCAATGAACCTGGGATACCTAGCCCTCGCCTTTGCTGGACACAGCAGCAAGAGAGCTGATCTTGCTCCTCCGCCCAATGGGAGAGCTAACTCCTGTACTCTGGAAAGATGGCCCTACCCCTCACCACAGGCATGGGAGAGCTGCCCCCTCCCCCAGGCATTGGCAAAGGAAAGCTGGCCCCTCCCTTCACCTAAGGAGGCCATCTCAGTGATTGGGACCTACAAGTTCAGCTCCCATTCAGACCCAAATCTTGGACCTTGGTTGACCCACATTAATCTAACCTATCTATGACATGCTGGAGAACATGAAAGGACTGCTCCTATGGAAAGATAACCACAGGATCTCTATATTCAGGACAACAGAAGAGTATCAGAGAGGAGTTTTGGTGAGGGTCCAGTGATAATAGTGTGCCACAGGCCTTGAACCAGACCAATGACTCATTGTAATGAACATTTTGTGTGGGGGGCTGATTGGACAAAGGGGTGTACTGCCTGACACAATTTAGATCCTGATGTCACCAGGGTGAATGAATAGGAAAGATAGAAGAGCAAAGTGGGCTTTTTGTTTGTTTGTTTTGTTTGTAATTAATTTGGGGGCATGCTGCAAGAGTGAGGGGCAGATATTAACTAGGAGGTGAGCAAGATTGGAGTGCATGTGTGAAATTCCCAGAGGATCAAAAAATTATGTGTAAAATTCCCAAATAATTAATAAAGAATTATGCTTAAAAAATCTACTGCTATGAAATGTCCAGACCTTGGCTTTACAAGGCAGTAAACTCTGTAGTTCATACTAGTCTCAGACTTTTGATCCTCCAGTTTTATTTACCAACTGCCTAGGAATAGACCTCTTTGAAACATTGAGTGTTAATGGATGTGTAATGTACTATGGCTCCATGTGTTTAGATTTCAGATTCATAAATCAGTAATTGACAACATTATGAACACAGATTCTACATGTGTTTTTGAGTTTTATACGTAATTTCTTTAGAAGCAATCATCTCCTGTAAATTTAGCTTATAAAGATATATTAAAAGGAGGTCTCTGGGATTTTTATTTATGTTGAGCCTCTATCAGAAATATTTATCTTTATATTTTCAATACAGTAATGCAAACATTCAAGTTCAGTGTTATGGTCTTCAAGATAGAATGTAGCAGTGAGTATATCTCACTAAAGTTCTAGAAACATTAAAATAGGAGTGAAGGAACTGGAAAACCTGGCGAGAGTGCAAAGAATATACCCTTGTTTTGGTTCAGCCACTCAAAGCCTCACTTGACCTAGTTACTTCTTAGTTCACCCTGGGAATCATATAAGCTGTGATAAAGAATTTTGAAAACTTAACCCTCCATAATCAATACATTCAACCGTGAAGCTACAAATACTTTTAGTGTCTGTTGCTCTTGCTTCTTATGAGAATAAATTGATGGAGCACTAAGTGCTCTGTATGAAACTCAAGACCACGCCCTGTCTACCTCCTTCTGCTATATATGACTGCCAAAATTATCTCCTTAATTTTTATCAGACATAATAATGTGCTTGAATCCAGACTAAAAATATGCATTTATAAGCTGTTAGTGTGAGGAACAGCTGGTGTGCCCTTAAAATAGTATATTATATGCATTGCTCCTCATAAATATTTTAAAACTCCCATTAAAGGGGAAAAAAGAAAACTTTAGCCAACAAATCTATTTTAAAGTCACAGCATTTTTGTAGCAGCATATTTCATGGATATTGAAATTTGAGAGAACAAATAGAGAGTTACAAATGAGATCTAAAGGGAAGCATCACTATTAATGGAAGTCCATTTTTCACTTCGATGCTGTAAAGATCAGCAATGATCTACACAGAATATTATCCCAAACTTGAATAAATCCTCTGCCCTCAAAAGCACCTAAGATAGACTTGGGGCCATTGTGGAAAAACTTATCTTTTACCTTGCCTTTATAACATCTCGGTTATATATCTGTTTGCCTATAATATGCCTAATGTACATCTCTGTGCATGGCTGAAAGTAGAATCTATTGCCACAGGGTTTGGAAATTTAATAACAATTTTTCTCCATACTCCAGAAGAATTGAAATGGCCAGAGGAATCGTCAAATGCAAACATAATATTAGTGACAGCTGATAGCTTCTCACCTCTTACCACAGAGGAGATGGTCTACAGAATCTGCAGCTTTTGAAGTGTGTCCTAATGTTTACCTTGATTTATTTGGCTTCAAGTCAACTCTCAGCCCCCATTCTCAATTGGCAGGCATTCATCTTCAGCAGGGAAACTTCCAAAAGAACTTCAAATCAGTCATTCACTTTTCATCAGACCGGTAAAATTTTATCTCAGGCAATTGACATTATAAACGTTAAGAAGCTTTACAAATAAGTAAACTGAACTCAACAGGATAATCTCTCATTAATAAAGGAAATGCAAGAGATTGAGATTGGTACACAGAAAGTAATTAAGTGGGACTGAAAATGTTAACTCCTGGAAATGTTCTGGTGGATTCTACATTCATAGATTTATAATCTATCATTAAAGTTGAGAATATTAGGTAGGCCACTTACCATAAGGAGCTACTCAGTTCATGTGTGATAGCAATTTTGGGTCCCTCCACATATAATTAATTCTGGCAATACAAAATGGCTGTGGTGAAAAATAGTAAATTGGGAAATTTAGATGCATTAAGAACACATTCTTAGATCTTTGCAACTTTTCTCTTATTGTGTTTAATATTGGCATTAGTAGACCCCACTGAATGGGCATTTCCTACATTCACTGTGCCAATTAATCTCTTAACTCCAATTTACTCATTGCTAATGCTGATATAATTAAGGTATGGGAAGTCTTCATTTTATGGCTGATAACACTTATCAAAAGAGGTTAGAACACTTGGGAAACATCTTACTTCATATATATTTGGGGTTCAGGACAGAGATCAAGCTTGAAAAGACTCAGCCATGTTTTTAAAGAATAACTGAGATTAGTTGTAGGGCAGGAGAGATGTCTTCATGCACTGCTCACCCAGATGACCTGAGTTCAGTTCCTAGAAACTGTATTGGGTGACACACGGCTGCCTGTAACTCCACATATGGAGAATTTGACAGCCTGTTCTAGATTCTGTGGAAACCTCCATACATGTGGCATGTATACACATAAAGACACATGATCATATACAGCAGGGAAAATGAAAACAGATGTTAAGGGTCTAGAGAGATGGCTCAATGGCTAAAAGCACATGACGCTCTTCCAGAAAAAAACAGATTCTATTCCCAGTACCTACATTATGGCCCATAGTGTTATGGCCATAATAGCCATAAGGCCCACTTTTTTATTTAAACAAAAATTTATCCTTCTACTTGATGTTACTGTGAATATAATTCCAGTTGCCTGGGATCTGACATCCTTAAGAGGAACTTCATATTATGCATCTATGATACATAGATATAATTAGAAAAACACCCATACATATAAGATAATATTTTTTATTTAAATCTTAAAATTCCCTTGTTTATCAGACTTATGCTTGGCACTGCAATGGGTGAGAAAGTTGAATTCATCAAGTTTGCACATTTATTTACTTAGAGAGTCTAAAACACAAAAAGAAAACTTGGAGGTAGTATAAATTTACTGAAATAAATTATGAATGATTATGAGATTTAGAGCTACTGTATATGTAAAATACTGTACCCAGGGGTGATATTACAGCATACACTATAAGGGACTCTAAAATTGTAGGTAGAAAAAGATCTCATATGACGTCCCAGGAATCCTAAGTATAATGAACAGACACAGTGATATGAAAAGCAAAGACATCAATATGAAAGTAAGGCTATGGAGTTTGTAGCAATTGGCAGAGATTTATACACTGGTTGCAACCAAAGAGTATGGAAATCAGAATGTGTTGAGGAAGGTAAGCAGGCACTCTATTGAATTAGAAATCAGTTTTCAAAATAATGTCGCTTGAGGGAAAGAACATTTGAGAACATTCTGCTATTTCATTTTAGGAAGAAAGCTCTTTGGTTGGATTAGGCTGAAGACTTGTGAGTTTTTTGACTTTAAATGTTTCAGCAAACAACTCAAACTCACTCAGTCATTGTAGAAATCAAAGCCATCCTTATGTCTTGCTAATTGTCAAAAGCCTTCACCTGAATACCCCCATATACAGGCCCACCCTATCCAGAACACCCTCAGTGTCTTCAGTGTCTTGGTTATGAAGTGTCTTTAGGATACCCGGTTGCAGCTTTACTCACTGATCCATTGAGTAAAAGCATGTACAGCTACAGCATGTAAGACTCTAGTTGTCAGCAGACCCTGGGCAGTTCCTTATCACCATATCCTAGGAGTGCTAAACTTTGTGCTCCTTTGGGTAAAGCAAAAACCAAACAACAACAACAACAACAACAACAAAAAACAAAAAAGAAGAAGAAAATACAGATCAAATATCTTACTGTATTCATAACAGCAGAAGTTCACAAGCAGAAGTAGCAGCCATGGGAACTTGTGCATGTGTATTTCCCTTTGCCTTAATGCGCTCTAATTTGACTTCTAGGGGTTATTTATTCATATAGATCTTTATTATTCCTGTGGCATTACCTTTCTAGTTGATACTATTTTAAATATAATATGGCAGAGTTTACTGATCAATATTCTTTCAAATCAAGTCATCACAGGCATAGTTATGCAAAAGTCTGCAATTCACTAGTATGTTTCATGGTAAATTTGTCTAAATAGACAACAAATTCATTGCTTTCTTCGTCTCTAATTTTTTTTCAAACTTAAAATAACATCACATATATGTGGAACATAGACACTTTTAGCCATACTGTAAGTCTTGCCATGCTTTTTTAGTGACATTGTTTTGCTGCTATAAATCTATCAACATATAGGTAATTGCCAAATTTTCATCTTGTCTTCCTGGGAAGAAATACATTATCTGGGAGAAATAAGAATCAGTTTCATTAAAATCTTTGGACCCCAGTGGTCCAGTTGTGCTGTTGATTCTCACAGCAGTCCTATGCATCTCTCCCTGGGTACCTGGGATGTTGAAGTCAATTACAGGGAAATACATGATAAAGAGAATGTACTTGAATATAAGATGCTGAAGAAGGGAAGGGCAAATTTTTTAGTGATCTAAGGGATACTGGAACTATAGTACTCCTACTTATTAAGTGTTGTCAGCAAGCAAAATGTAAGATATGGATAAATCCCTCTACAACAGGTTTGACAGTTTAGAGAAGTTGGAAAACATTTCATCACGGGAAACAATGAGTATTTGGGGCTTAGTAGGGCAGAGTCCATTGCAATTGCTTGTCTCTGTTTCTATAGTTTGAAAGAATCCAAAAGTACTATTTGTGAGGCTGAATCTATAATCAATCAAGGCATAAAGCAGGTACATCTGTGAGGAATTTTCTTGGTCATGTTACTTGAAAAGGAAAGAACCTCCCTAAATGGGTTGGTAGCTCATTTTAAAGGAGGTCTGGGGGAACAGCTTGATTTTTGCCTGTTAGTCATGGTGTCTCTCTGGTAAGTTTGACTATCCTATATTCCAGTTCATCTACAGTCACCGCTATGGTTACTGCCACTTCTGCTACAGTCCTCCACTCATACAAAGCTCTTCAGGACTCCAACACAGATTGACATCTGTAAGGAGAGACCTCTATTCACCTGTGGCACTGACCATTATAGAAGAATACAAGGTCTAGTCAGTGATAGTTTAATAATTGGTAGTTTATTAATGGAAAATACTCACCCAAGAGAGCCAGTGAGCAGGTCTGCACTTGAGCAGGATAGACCTAGAAATGCTTCCCAGTCAGCTCAGCCTAGCAAGAGAGCCTCGGGCTAACCTCCCAGCATCTTAAACCTGTTACATAGCTGTGACCATGCCCAAGCAGGCATGGTCAGTGGTACCTGTAATCAAGGTCACTTCCTGTAGGCCATGCCCATTTGGGCATGGCCACAGGTGCATAAGGGGTGTGTGGGATAAAGATCAGAGGAGAGAGGCACTTTGCTCTCTCTCAGGGTTCCATTCAGGTCTCAGAGAGATGCTGACACTGGATTCTCAGAATGCCAGTCTGGGTTATCCGTTTCTCATGTAAGAAATAAATAATAAATAAATAAATAAATAAATAAATAAATAAATAAATAAATAACCAACAATATCCATGTCCCACGTACAGTGAATTTCCTCAACATATATGTGTATATATAGTTATATTGCTGTAATCTTGGTCCTTGCTTAATTATTTAGGAAGCTTAAGCCTTTGTACAACGGGTTCCTGAGAATTATAGGCATTTTCACCTACATTTTTATACCTATTAGTCAGACAAAGATTTTGATCTTCAAACACTTCATAGACCTGCAGAATATGGCATTTAAATGTTTTAATATTAGTACTCTGTTGACATGAGGCACAATTGCTCTTCACAGCACCCAGCTATTGCAAAAAAAAAAAATTGTTGGGCAAACATGTCACTCCTTCTGGAGTGGATTGTCTCCTCAGCTAATGGCCTGTTAGGCAAAGAACGCCCCCACTTCAACCACTGACTTTGGACATGCTGTCCTACTGTGCTTGCAGAAATTAATTTAGAAGACTGCTGAACCTTGCCAAGTCAGGTTGAGACAGCCTTTCTACCTCCCTATTTATGTTTTGGTCAGTCTGATATTCTAGGCCTTAGCCAAAGCTGGTTGTCCCTATGCTTCTGTGAGACTTTGGGTAACTGTGAAGCCTGATGTTTCTGTCTTCGCTGCTGCACCTTTGGAAGTTTCTCACCTGAGCTTCCTGCCTATCCTAGTATTGTTATCTTCCATCTCAGGTATTTGATGAGGTTGAAGATTTGGCTATCACAATTACTGTTCTCTTTCCTTAGAAATATTAGATAGGAGACTTAAACTTTCCAGCTTAGTACAGCTCTATAGCAATCTCTGTTATGCCTTTACCCTAGGATTGGATATGTAGTTCTTGTCATTTGCTCTTGTTGTTTTACTGGCTTTAGATCTTGAGGGTGTATGTTCATACTCTACCTTCTCCTGGTGCATACTTGAATTTTGCCCTCTTTGTATATAGTTTTGTATAAAGTGAATCCTTTAGACTAAAAGGGGAATTGTAGCGACAGACCTCTACACAGGTGTGGCACTGATCATACTCGTTTGGGTGTGGTCACAGGTTCATAAGGGACATGTGAGATAAAGATCAGAGGAGAGGGGTACTTGGTTCTCTCTCGGCGTTCTCTGAAACTGGATTCTCAGAGCACCAATCTGGGTTATCGGTTCCTCATGTAAATGATCTTCCCTGAATAAATAACCAATAATATCCATATCCCATGTACAGTGAATTTTCTCTACAGACATCCATGGCTCTACAGTAATCCTCCTGACCATCAACACTATTCTGTGACTGTAGCCTTATGGACTAACACTTACTGGGTGTCTCTCACTTGTGAAAGCAACCATGTTTGGATTGTCCAGACTACTAAGTATTAACCAGTGCAATGCATCCCCTTTTGATCTACGTGAGAACTCCAACTAACATAAGTCAGTGGATGCGGCTGTATTCTAGTGATACTGGCTTTGGTCCAGCCAGTTTCTCCACTGTTGCTTTCCCACATCATTAAACACTTTTTTTTGAATAGTTGTTTTCATACAATACATTCTGATTATAGTTTCTCCTTCCCCAGTTCCTCCCAGATCCTCGGCACTTCTCTAGTCAACCAAATCCATGCTCTTTTATCTCACAGCATAATACAAACAAGCACCTAAAGTTAGTAATTGTGATCATCACCATCATACTAATGATAATCAAGCTAGAATAAGACAAAACAAACAGAAAAAAAAAAGATCCAAAGGAAAAGCACAAGAAACACATGTACAAGCCGAAACACACACATTCAGTTGCACACACAGAAAACCAATAAAAATAGGAAACCATAATATTTATCAAACAGGGTCTAATCTATATTTTTATGAATAAAGTTGTGTTACAACACACCAAAATTCATTTGCTTGCAAATCATTCATTGTTGTTTTCACATAATAAGAGAACAAATGAATAGATTGCAATAGAAATGATGTGGTATTTATCACTAAATACTAAAGTATTTACTAATGAGCTGTTTCTAGAAATTTTATGTGAGTTCTGAGGTCAGCCCAGTTCTACTATTCACTCTCATCAAGTTACGATCAAGTTAATTTGCCTTTCTATGTCCCAGTTTGTTTAGCCTTGAAAAGTGATGTGCACACAACATTCTGAGCTGAGCTTAGCAGGTAGGCACTCTAATCTTAACTGCTGCAATAACTTCTTCTTAGGGAGTACCCTGTCATCAAGGAAAACTTTATATGTTCTGGCATTAATAGAAATGTGAATACATTACCCAGCAGTTGTTCACTTAGTCTATGTCACAGAGTTTACGAAATGCCTTACAGGCATCTTTTTTAATTCTTATGATAGTCTTATGAAATATTAGTTGATACAATAGAACAACAGCACCATAAACATTCATAATTACATGCAAACATCTCAAACAATAGCAATGTGCTCAGAAGTTAGCTATCTTCACACTGTGTTTTCCTTGGGATATTGGAGAAGGAACAAGGCTCTGTCTGTCACTGTGTTGAGAGGAATCTGAGGCTCATCCTTTCCCTGTAAGGGGGAATTGAACTTACATTTATGTAACCATTACTTTCAAAAGTTTTGTGAAATATTCATCATCTGTAATGTTTATTTAAACTTGAACTAATGTTTATAACCCACATTAGATATTTGTGAGCAATATCAAGTGACCTTGCACTTCTCCTCAGAAGACTGTATGTGGTGTGTGGACTTTGAGAATGGTAAGTAATCTACTGAAATAGTAGGGAACTCAGAGGCAGCAAGGAAAAAAGAAGCTTATGATGGACACCCATTTAAAAAAAAAGTCAACATTTCCAAAATATTGAAATATTGCCAATTTACTGATTTCTCGAATTCCATACAAGATTGTCAGTACTAGTATTTTAAGATATGCTTTCTGTTTGAAAATTATTTCTTTATATTTTCTTCCAATAAGCACACAACTGTGGAAATCCAGGCAGTCTTTAAGCTGTAAGCTGCCCCCATTCTTCTTGGTGCTGGAAAGGATACGGTGATGATGGTGTAGAAAGGCAGCAACTTTTGACTCCATTAAACACACATATAAAGAGCTCTAATTGTAATTAATGGGCTGGAAATATGGAAAAATGAAAAAAAGATATAAATGAGGGAGGGAACTATGTTGGAAAGTCCATGAAAATTGAAGGGAGGTAGGGGAGTGAATTAGATTGGGATGCATTGTAGACATGTCTGAAATTATCAAAGAAGAAACAAGAAGTAACTTAAGAAGAGAAAGAACAGCAACTAGGGATATAGCTCAATAGTAGTGTTTTCCTGTCATGGGCAAGGTTCTATGTTCCAACACTGGCACCACAAAATTAATACAAATAAACAAGACTAAAAATAGAAACTAACATAGCAAATCGATGGTAGTATTTTATGTGTCTCTCTGAGTTCAAAAACTATGAAGAGGTAGAGAAAACATGGGTACAGATAGAATAGAAATTGATTATTTGAGAACCAATGAACTATTCTGATCACACATTCATTTCGGTTCAAAGTCAAAGATCTTTCTCCACTGCTTTTCCAGAGCTGCTGCTTGCACTGGCAATAAAATGATGTATCCCTTCCAGACATTTTGTTTCTCTACCCACCTGACCATGATAGGTGGAAGTACACTAAAATTTCTATAGAAAAAAATACTCTGTCCATATTTTCTACAGGAATTACAGTTCTAAGTGACTTAAGTGGGTTGTAAAATAGAGTAGTCAATTTCAAATGTGGTGGAAAATGATCAAGAATTAATGAATTATCAGCACAGCTTACCTCATCAGATGTGTTTCAGACAAAACTGCACAAACATGGCTATTCACCACAGCAACATCTATAATCAGTAAAACGTTTTCAATTGGGTTATAGATGATGGACTTTGTAATTCCTTATATTTTTCCTTATTTGATGTTTAATAAAAAGAAATCAATCATGACATCCCCATTTATGGATAAAACAAAATGTAATTTAGTATGAAATCATGAGTCTTTGCAGTTAGTGAGAATGTTGTAAATCGTTCTTAGCATATCACAGTTCATTTTTATATTATATAAGAAAAATCATCTCTGTAGAAAAATTGAATTTTACCATCAATAACAACTTACACAAATGAATTAGTGTACTAAGAAACAAGGTTATCCTTATATTAAAAATGGTAAATTGACATGTAATGGATACAATATTCACCTACATTAATAAACTAAATTATTTATAAATAGACTAAAGCATTTAGGGTTTAATGAAACCAGTCAAAAAATCTGGAAGTAAGATCAGAGTTGGAAAAATTGGAGTAGGATGACTTCACAAAATAAATATAAGTAGATACTTTCTAGGCTATTGGCTTCTAAATTCCACTGTGGGCACAAAGGAGGAACACATTTATTCATGGAAAAGCCAGAAAATCCTCAGCCCCCACTTGGCATTTAAAAATGCACATACATGTCAGTTGACAAGCAAAATTGCTTCTACGGAGACAGCATTATTTTCATGAATCAATACAAACATAACTGAATGGGTGTCATTGTAAGTCTCCAACCAGGATATTTTTCAGCCTGCTTTGCTTTGTATTATTATATGAGGCCAGGATCTCTGGAGAAAAAAAAAAAAAGAAAAACTTTTAAAAAAATAACAGGACAACATTATTAAAATTTTTTGACTTCTTTTATTTGAATTACAAACAAGATTGAATTACATGACAATCCCAGTTACCTCTCCCTCCCTTCCTCCCCTACTGTGCCCCCCAACTAAAACCCAACCTTTCTTCTAATCTACACCTGACTCAAACTTTCTGCTTCCTCATGATCTTTGCATTCTTCCTTTTCTTCCCTTCTCATTCTTGTAGCTCCTTCCCCCCACTTCCCAAGTTCTCAATTTGCTCAGGGGATGGTGACCCTTTCCTCTTCTCCAGGGGACAAAGTTTGTCTCTTTTAGGCTCCTCCTTGTTTACTAGTTTCTCTGGCAGTGTGGATTGTAGGCTAGTTGTCCTTGAGTGAGTACATATGTTTGTCTTGCTCAGAATGGTTTCTTCCAGTTCCATCCATTGTCTTGTAAATTTCAAGATTCCTTTTTTTTTTCTCCTGACTACTACTCCATTGTGTAAATGTACCACAATTTCTCTATCAATTTTTCAGGTGAGGGGTATCTAGGCTGCTTACAGTTTCTGGCTATTACAAATAGTGCTGCTAAGAACATCATTGAATAGATGTCTTTGTTGTATGAATGTGCTTCTTTTGGGTATATGCCTAGGAGTGGAATTGCTGGATCTTGTGTTAGAATCAT
The DNA here is from genome assembly GCF_003668045.3 of Cricetulus griseus. NCBI lineage: Eukaryota > Metazoa > Chordata > Mammalia > Rodentia > Cricetidae > Cricetulus > Cricetulus griseus. Next base: position 126,246,019 of record NC_048597.1, read on the forward strand.
TCCCATTTTCTTGAGGAGATGCCATACTGATTTCCAAAGTGGTTGTGCAAGTTGGCACACCCACCAGCAGTGGAGGAGTGTTCCCATTTCTCCACATCCTCTCCACCATAAACTGTCATTGGTGTTTTTGATTGTAGGCATTCTGACAGGAGTAAGATGGTATCTCAGAGTTGTTTTGATTTGCATTTCCTTGAAGGCTAAGGATGTTGAACACTTTCTTATGTGTCTTTCAGCCATTTTAGATTCCTTTATTGAGAATTGTCTATTTAGTTCTGTACCCCACAGTTTAATTGGATTATTTGGTGTTTTGGAGACTAGCTTCTTGAGTTCTTTGTATATTTTGGAGATCAGCCATCTGTTAAATGTGGAGTTGGTAAATACATTTTTCTAGTCTGTGGGCTGCCGTTTTGTCTTGCTGATTGTGTCCTTTGCCTTACAGAAGCTTCTCAGTTTCAGGAGGTCCCATTTATTAATTGTTGATCTCAGCGTCTGTGCTACTGGTGTTATGTTCAGGAATAGGTCTTCAGTACCAATTAATTCAAGGGTATTTCCCACTTTATCTTCAGGTAGGTTCAGTGTGGCTAGGTTCATGTTGAGGTCTTTGATCCATTTTGACTTATGTTTTGTGCAGGGCAAAAGGCTTGGGTCTATCTGTAGTCTTCTACCTGTTTGCATCAAGTTATGCCACTACCATTTGTTGAAGATGTTCTCTTTGTTCCAGCATATATATTTTGATTGTTTGTCAAAAATCAGGTGTTCGTAGGTGTGTGGGTTAATATCAGGGTTTTCAACTCTATTCCATTGGTCTACCTGTCTATTTTTGTGCCAATACCAAGCTGTTTTCAGGACTATAGCTCTGTAATAGAGCTTGAAGTCAGGGATGGTGATGCCTCCAGAATTTCCTTTATTATCCAGGGTTGTTTTGGCTATCCTGGGTCTTTTGTTTCTCCATATAATGTTGAGAATTGTTCTTTAAAGGTCAGTGAAGAATTGTATTGGGATTTTGATGGGGATTGCATTATCTGTATATGGCTTTTGGCAAAATTGCCATTTTTACTCTGTTGATCCTGCCTATGCAAGAGCATGAGAGATCTTCCCATTTTCTGGTATCTTCTTTAATTTCTTTCTTTAGAGACTCAAAATTCTTATGATACAGGTCTTTCACTTTTTTGGTTAGTGTTACCCCAAGATATTTTATGTTGTTTGTGGCAATTGTAAAGGGTGATGTTTCTCTGATTTCTTCCTCCACCAATGTGTCATTGGTATATAGTAGAACAACTGATTTTTTTTTGAGTTAATCTTGTATCCTGCCACTTTGCTGAAGGTCTTTATCACCTGTAAGAGTTTTTTAGGGTCATTTCTGTAGACTCTCATATCATCTGCAAATAGTGAGAGTTTGACTTCTTCCTTTCTAATTTGTATTCCCTTGATCTCCTTTTGTTGTCTTATTGCTCTAGCTAGGTATTCAAGCACAATATTGAAGAGGTGTTGACAGAGTGGACAGCTATGTCTTGTCCCTGATTTTAGAGGCATTGCATTGAGTTTCTCTCCATTTAATTTGATGTTGGCCGTCGGCTTGCTGTGTACTGCTTTTATTATGTTGAGGTATGTTCCTGTTATCCCAGATTTCTCCAAGACCTTTATCATGAAGGGGTGTTGGATTTTTTCAAATGCTTTTTCAGCATCTAGTGAGATGATCATGTGTTTTTTTTTTTTCCCTCAGTCTGTTTATATGGTGGATTACATTGATGTATTTTAGTATGTTGAACCATTTTTGCATCCCTGGGATGAAGCCTACTTGTTCATGATGGATGATTTCTCTGATGTGTTCTTGGATTCGATTTGCCAATATATTATTGAGAATTTTTGCATCGATGTTCATGAAGGATATTGGTCTGTATTTCTATATCTTAGTTGTGTCCTTGTGTGGCTTGGCTATCAAGGTTATTGAAGCCTCATAAAAAGAGTTTGGTAATGACCCTTCTGCTTCTATTGTGTGGAATACTTTGAGGAGAATTGGTATTAGCTGTACTTTGAATTTCTGATACAATTCTGCAGTGAATGCATCTGGCCCCAGCCTTTTTTTGGTTGGGAGACTTCTGATGACTGCTTCTATTTCATTAGGGTTTATAGGTTTATTTAATTTGCTTATCTGTTCTTGATTTAATTTTGGTAAGTGAAATCTGTCCAGAAAATTGTCCATTTCCTTTAGATTTTTGAATTTTGAGGAATAAAAGTTTTCGAAGTATGACCTGATGATTCTATGGATTTTCACTGTCTATTGTTATATCCCCATTTTCATTCCTGATTTTATTAATTTGCATATTCACTCTTTGTTGTTTGGTAAGTTTGGATAAATGTTTATCTATCTTGTTTATTTTCTAGAAGAAAAACTCATTGTTATATTGATTCTTTGTATTGTTCTCCTAGTTTCCATTTTATTGATTGCAGCCCTCAATTTGATTATTTCCTGGCATATATACCTCTGGGGTATATTGGCTTCTTTGTTTTCTTTCTTTTTTCTTTTCTTTTTTTTTTCAGACAGGGTTTCCCTGTGGCTTTGGAGACTGTCCTGTAACTAGCTCCTGTAGATCAGGCTGGTCTTGAACTCACACCTGCCTCTGCCTCCCAAGTGCTTGGTTTAAAGGCATGCGCCAACAATGCCTGGCCGAGCTTCTGTGTTTTCTAAAGCTTTCAGTTGTGCTGTTAATTCTCCAGTGTGATTATTCTCCTGTTTCTTCATGTGGGCATTTAGCGCTATGAACTTTCCTCTTAGCACTGCTTTCAAAGTATCCCATAGGTTTGCCTATGTTGTGTCTGCATTTTCATTGAATTCTAGGAAATCTTTAATTTCTTTTTTTATTTATTCCTGGACCCATGAATTGTGCAATTGGGTGTTACTTAATTTCCATGATTTTGTAGGTTTTCTGTAGTTTGTTTTGTGGTTGAATGCTAATTTTAAAGCGTGGTGGTCTGATAAGACACAGGGGGTTATTTCAATTGTTTGTACCTGTTGAGATTTGCTATGTTGCCAAGTATGTGGTTGATTTTAGAGAAGGTCCATGTGGCGCTGAGAAGGAGGTAAATTGTTTTGTATTTGGATGGAATGTTCTATAGATATCTGTTAAGTTCAATTGCGCCATAACTTCTATTAGTTCTTCTGTTTCTTTTTTAAATTTCTGTCTGGTGTTCCTGTCCAGTGGTGAGAGTGGGGTGTTGAAGTCTTCTCCTATAAGTGTGGGTGTTTTAATGTGTGAATTGAGTTTTAGTAATGTTTCTTTCACAAAAGTGGATGCCTTTGTATTTGGGGCATAAATATTCAGAATTGAGACTTCATCCTGATGGATTTCTGCTGTGATGAGTAGGAAATGACCTTCTTCATCTCTTTTGATTAATTTTAGTTTAAAGTCCATTTTTTTGGATATTAGGATTGCTACCCCTGCTTGTTTCTTGGGTCCATTTGATTGGAAAACCTTTCCCCAATCTTTATTCTTAGGTACCATCTGCCTTTGAATTTGAGGTGTGTTTCTTGTATACAGCATAAGGATTCTGCCTTCTTATCCATTCTGCTAATCTGTGTCTTTTTATAGGGGAGTTAAGACCATTAATGTCAATGGATATTAATGACCATTAATTGTTCATTCTTGTTTTTTTATGATTTGGTGATGGTAGCGAAATTATGTGTCGGATTCTATCCCTTTTACCTTTTGGCTGTTAGTAAAGTGGGGTTCTCCATTGCCTATATTTTTCTGGTCGTAATTAACTTCCTTGGCTTGCAGTTTTCCTTCCAGAACTTTCTGTAGGGCTGGATGGGTGGATATGTATTGTTTGAATCTTGTTTTGTCATGGAATATCTTGTTTTCTCCATCTATAATAATTGAAAGCTTTGCTGGGTATAGTAGTCTGGGTTGGCATCCATTGTCTCTTAGTGAAGGTAGAATATCTATCCAGGACCTTCTGGCTTTCAGAGTTTCCATGGAAATTCAGGTATGATTCTAATAGGTTTGCCTTTATAGGTTACTTGACCTTTTTCCTTTGCTGCTGTTAATATTTTCTCTTTGTTCTGATGTTTGTGTTTTGATTATTATGTGGCAAGGAGACCTTTTTTGGTTCAGTCTATTTGGTGTTGTGTAGGCTACTTGTATTTTCATTGGCATGTCTTTCTTTAGGGTGGGAAAGTTTCTTCTATGATTTTGTTGAATATGTTTTCTGCACCTTTGAGTTGGATTTCTTCACCTTCCTCTATATCTATTATTCTTTGGTTTGGTCTTTTCATGGTGTCCCATATTTCCTGGATATTTGGTGTTAGGGATTTGTTTATTTAAGATTTTCTTCAGTTGGAATCTATTTCCGCTAGTGTGCCTTCAACTCCTGAGATTCTCTCTTCCATCTCTTGTATTCTATTGGTTATGCTTACATTTGTAGTTCCTGATCATTTACCCAGCTTTTCTATTTCCAGAATTCCCTCAGTTTGTGCTTTCTTTGTTGTCTCTATTTCAGTTTTTAGGTCTTGAACTGTTTCCTTGAGATTTTTGTTGATATCTTGTATGTTTTGGTTTGTTTTTTTCTTCCATTTCTTTAAAGGATTTTCTCATGTCCTCTGTGAGGTCTTGTATCATTTTCTGAAGGTGTTTTTAAGGTCATTCTCTTCTGGTTCATCTGCATTATGATGTTCAGGTCTTGCTAGTATATGGATCCTAATCTCCAGAGGTGTCACATTGAGTTTTCTGTTGTTGAATGTGCTTTTACTTTGTCCTCTTCTCATCCTTTCTTCTTTTGACTGTAGCAGGAGTTTTTTGCTCTCCTGGTGGGTATGTGACCAAGGTTTTCTTCTGGTAGATGCAAACAGATCCATTACTCTGATGTCTGTCTTCTTCTTGTGGATGGAGTTGTCACTATTACGGGGGCATTGACAGTGTTCGGGTGTGTTGGGACCCTCTGGGCTGGCAGATGGAGATAGAACTGCCAAAGGGTGATCAGTGTGTCAGATCCGGCCTCGGAATTAGGTCCAGAGTGCAGATTGCTGGTGTCAGATGACTCTGAGCAGTGACAAATGGGATCTGGAAACTGGAAACACCCCCTGGCCTACCTGGGCCAGCTGATGGCTGCATTGCTGCCACCGGGCCTACGTGTGTCGGATTCCGCTGCCGAATTGGGTCCAGCGCAGATCCCTGGTGTCAGATGACTCTGAGCAGTGACAAGGAATGGGAACTGGAAAATTTTTACAATGCAAAATTATTCAGAATTGGAATGTTCTAGACTGTAGAACAACACACAAGCCATTTACATTTTAATAAAACCTTTAAAACTTACTAGTGGTTGTGAGCATGTATATGGTGTATGAACATGGTATATGCACACATTTGAGTTTGGGTGTGCACAGCTACAAATGGATATGGAGGTCAGAAAGTTCAGAATATTGAGTGTTCTGATCTGTCACTTTTTGCCTTGTTCCCCTGAGACAGGGTCTTTCTGTAAACCTGGAGTACTTGACATGTAGGCTATCCTGGAAGTCAGCAAACCTTTGGGGTACTTTTATCTCTGCCCCCAACAGCACTGGAGTTCTGGATTTGTGAAACCTCACCTAACATTTTACATAGGTTTTGATGACTGAAGGCAGGACCTCATGCTTGCAGTGTAGCCTCTGAGCCATTTTCCTATAGGGGAAGCTGTAGCCACGCCTACTTAGGGGCTGGCTACAGGTGTACCTAACCACGCTTTCGAGACCGTGGTCAGGGTGACATAGAGCAATACTGCATTTTCTCTTTCGGTTTCACTTTGGTTCTTGCTGGACAGACTGCTGCCACACCGGCTGGCTAGGTCGCTCTGTAAGTAAGGCTTTTCTTTATTAAATACCCTTATATTTCTACCAGACTCCATATTGGTAATTTCCCACTATTTTTTCCCAATATTTTTCCATTAAAATACCAAAAATCAATTTAATTGAAGTGTCACCTCTCTCAATGAAACGTCTAAAACTAAGTTGTTTTCATATTTTTATTTGTTTGTTTCCCTAAAAGAGCTGTGTATCTCTAATGAATTTTTAACACATTTTAAAACTGAACTCCAGTATTCTTTTAAAAGATATGAGGGATATTTTTCTATTGCTACTTTTTTCTTTACAATTTTTTCAATGTACAGACAACATACAAAACTTTGCTGTAATTTTATAGTTTAATAGTACCTCTCTAACTTGAAGAGAATTGTTGGTTGGAGATGTAATTTGTGTAATATGTAATAAATATAATGCCTATATATTATAATATGTAACTTTAAATCAATGTTTAATATACATGATATACTTTGAAAATACGTAACCAATAATTATAAGCACCATACAGTCAACCACACTATTTCTTCTAAATAATTATACATAAGTTCATTCATATACATGGTTTATATAGCAATACACATATTGAACATAATTGTTTATAGAATAAAAGATGACTAATTCTACTTACTGAATTCTCCTTGTAAAAAGATAGCTAGGGTGAAATGTGAGCATATTCCTTTATTCTGTCATAAGAATGATGCTAGAAAAGTTCAGTTATTTCTATTGAGACTTGTACCACAGTGATAGGATTTTCATCCCAAAAGTGATACCTGAAATAGATGAAGAACAGAATGCCGGGCAAATGGATAAGCTAATGAGAAGTTCCAGCACCATGCTACAACTTTCAGAGACTGTGATTCTTCTACCAACCACACACACAGTACATTTAATTTATGCCCCAAATGATAAAGAGCTTGAATGTTAAGAAATAACTATCTTTCAACTAGTGTTCTACTTGAGGGGAATGGAATCAATCTTATCCTGGAAACAATCAGGAGCTGGGTGTATTAGTTACTTTTCTGTTGCTGTGATAAATTGTCCTCACCAAAAACATCTTGTAATGGAAGAACTTGTTTCCCTTATGGTTTCAAAAGAAGAGTTCATAATGGCAGAAGAGGAATTGTGTCAGGGGCCTGGAGTAGGATGCTGAGAGATCACATCTTCAACAAGCACCAAGCAGAGAATGAACTGGAAGTGAGGTGGGGCTATGAACTCTCAAACACACTCCAGTGATGCACTTTCTCCAGAAAAGGTCTTACAGCTACCCAAACAACACCATCAACTGGGACCATATATTCAAACTGGTGAGCCTAAGAGGAACATCTCTTGTCCAAGCCACCTACACAATCAAGGTGTCTTTTCCTGATACTGTGATACAATGTCATGAAAAAAAAAATACTTCAATGGTGATGGTGCTTCTTTTGGCTCACATTTCAAGGGTACACTCCATTATCATGAGGAAGTCAAAGTGGCAGGAGCATTACATTGTGTTCACAGTCAAGAATGATAGGCCAGTGCATGCTGATGTTCACTCTGACTTCTGCATTTTAAGCAGTGCAATATCCTGGCTCAGAGAGTGTTATGCACATGGTTCAAACAGGCCTTCTCAACTAATTAAACCATAAAGATAGTCCCTCACAGGATGCTTTGTGGCTACATAACCCCTAAAGGTAGGTATGTAGCTTGTCTTCTCATCAATTCTAGATCTGACATTGACCATCAACACTAAGAACAAGAGAGGAACGATTACATGACAAATGTTTTGGTGAGATGGGACTCATTCATGCTCATAGGTGTGACTAATAGTCATAATGTAAAAAAATATTTTATACAAATCTTCTATTACATCTGGATATAGTTCACATTTTTCAATCGCCCCAATTTATTTGTTTTTTAATGGAAAACATGTTTTTTCATATAGTACACTTAGCATATGTTATCTCCTCCCTGAAATACCCCCTGTATTATCCCCACCAAAATCTACACCCTATTTTGAGATGTATTTTCTTTTTTTTAAGTCATTTTTTAAAATTTAAATTAGAAACAAGCTTGTTATACATGTCAATGCCAGTTCTATCTCCCTCCTCTCCATCCCTGCCCCCACTGACGCCTTATCCCATCCCCTTTCTCCTCCCCATAATGATGAAGCCTTCCCTGGGAGATATTCACCAAATCTACACCCTTTCTTTCTCTCTTTCACTAGGATACCAACAGATTTCTAAAACAATCATAATAATAATAATAAAATAAGATAAAATAAAAATAAACAAACCAGAATTAGGGCAGCACAAACAAAAGAAAAATGTTCAAAAAAGTAAAAGAAATGCATACTGATCCAGACACACAAATTCACATATACAAAAATCCTATAAAAGTAAAAAGTAGGAAATGATGATATATATGAAAAGGAAAGTAAGGGGGAAATTCTGACAAAGCATTATGACACAAGGAAACTCCAAAATATATCATTGACCTTATTTTGTGATGGACATCTACTCCTGGACATAGGGCTGTCCCTAAGAGTGGTTTTTGATCCCAGTAATTTACATGTTTTAATATATGGCACACTCTATATTTTACTGTATCTAAATGAAAACCCTTTTCATGGCCAATGTCAAATGAAAGATACAGACACTAAATGATTAATGCAATGTGAATAATTAAAAGTAGCATTTATCTGACAAGGAATAAGACTAAGAAATTCACATTACTTATATAGAAAACACATCTCCCTCTACAGGAAATAGTCAAAGTCCAATATCACCTCATTGTTGCTACATAGTCAATACATTGTAGCTCCTAATCTGATACTTTTTTGTATAAGATGGCAAACAACATGAGCTTTGAAGTCCCTAAAAAATCATAACATCTTCTATACTCTTACCCCCCATTAGATTGAGAAATTTAGCAAATATTTATGTTTGTATTTGAGTATCAATTAAATCAGCTTCCATTATTCCTTAGCAAAGTGGGATGTTTGTTGTCTATTTCATGAATTACTACATACTCTCTCCTACAGGGCCCATTTGCCTCATTTCTATAAGATTAAACACTATGTCTCATAGAATCATGTCTCAGAATTTATTCAAAATCATTTAGGCTGATTTCTCTTTAAACCTATAATGTCTCCCTGTATTATATTATCTCTTATCTTGCTCTCTTCAATTTTATGTAATTGATTTCTTCTGCAAGCACTTCTGTGAAAATCATGTCTTCCTCACCCTTCTTCTCCACTTCTCATTCTCCTAGTTCCCTCTCCTCTCTCCCCATGCTCCCAATTTACTCAGCAGATCTTGCCCCTTTCCCCTTCTCCAGGGGACCATGTATGTCTCTCTTAAGGTGCTCCTTCTTTACCAGCCTCCCTGGCAGCATGGTCTGCAGGCTGGCAACCCTTTACTCTATATCTAAAATCCACATATGAGTGAGTACATACTATGCATGTCTTTTTGTGACTGGGTTACCTCGCTCAGAATGGTTTCTTCTAGTTCCACCCATTTGCCTGAGAATTTCAAGATTCCCTTGCTTCCCCCCACCCCCCCCCCACTGAGTAGTACTCCCATAAATGTACCACATTTTCTCTATGCATTCTTCAGTTGAGGGGCATCTAGGTTGTTTCCAGGTTCTGGCTATTACAAATAATGCTTTGATGATGATCGCTGAACAGATGTCCTTGTTGTATGAATGTGCTTCTTTTGGGTATATGCCTAAGAGTGGAACTGCTGGAAATTGTGGTAGCCTGATTCCCATTCTACTGAGGAATCGCCATACTGATTTCCAACGTGGCTGCATGAGTTGGCACTCCCACCAGCAGTGGAGGAGCGTTCCCCTTTCTCCACATCCTCTCCAGCATGAACTGTCATTGGTGTTTTTCATTTTAGCCATTCTGACAAGAGTAAGATGGCATCTCAGAGTTGTTTTGATTTGCATTTCCCTGATGGCTAAGAATGTTGAACACTTCTTATGTGTCTTTCAGCCATTTAGATTCCTCTATTAAGAATTGTCTATTTAGTTCTGTACCCCACTTTTTAATTGGATTATTTGGTGTTTTGGAGTCTAGCTTTTTGAGCTCTTCTTAAATTTTGGAGATCAGACCTCTGTGAGACATCGGTTGTCATTTTGTCTTGTTGACTGTGCCATTTGCCTTACAGAAGCTTCTCAGTTTCAGGTGGTCCCATTTATTAATTGTTGATCTCAGTGTCTGTGCTACTGGTGTTATGTTCAAGAAGTGGTCTCCTTTCCTAATTCGTTCAAGGGTATTTCCTAATTTCTCTTCTAATAAGTTTCAGTGTGGATGGGTTTATGTTGAAGTCTTTGATCCACTGGGACTTAAGTTTTGTGTATGGCTATAGACATGGATCTATCTGCAGTCTTGTACATCCTAGCATCCAGTTATGTCAGCACCATTTGGTGAAGATGCTTTCTTTATTCCATTGTATAGCTTTAGCTTCCTTGTCAAAAATCAGGTGTTCATAGGTGTGTGGGTTAATATCAGGGTTTTCAACTTGATTCCATTGGTATACCTGTCTATTTTTGTGCCAATACCAAGCTGTTTTCAGGAGTACAGCTCTATATTTCAAGTAGAGCTTGAAATCAGGGATGGTGATGCCTCTGGAAGTTCTTATATGGTACAGGGTTGTTTGTCTATTCTGGATCTTTTGTTTTTCCATATAAATTGAGAATTGTTTTTTCAAGGTCTGTGAAGAAATATCTAGAGAGCTACAAAGAAGATACCAAGTAACAATCTAAGCAACAGAGGGGAGGCTGCCTTAAATGCCCTCTTCTGATAAAGAGATTTATGGCTAATTAATATGCCATAGTACAGCCTTCATCCAGAAGCTGTTGGAAGTAGAAGCAGAAACCCACAGCTAAACCTTGAACTAAACTGAAATCCAGTTGAAGAGAAGGAGGATTGATGAGCAAAGTGGTCCATACCAGGCTGGTAAAAACCACAGAAACAGATGACCTGAACAAGGGAGAGCTCTTGGCCCCAGACTGATAGCTGGGAAGCCAGCATGGGACTGATCCAGATGCTCTGAATGTGGGTGTCAGTGAGGAGACCTTGGAAATCTATGGGGCCTCTTGTAGTGGATCAGTACTTATCCCTAGCATAGGAATTGACTTTGAGAGTCCATCCCACATTGGGGGATACTCCCTGAGCCTGGGACACAAGGGTTTGGCCTAAGCCCTATCCCAAAGAATATGATAGATTTTGAAGACCACCTATGGAAGGCCTCACACCCTCTAGGGAGCATAAAGGGTATGGAATATTTAGGGTATTAGTTCAGGGGGCAGGAGAGGAGGGGAGGTACAGGGACCTGGGATTGACATGTAAAATAATTTTCTTTCTAACAACAACAAAACATTTAGGATCCTGGACAGATGATTTGGTGATTAAGAGTTGTTGCTGCATTTCCAGAGTATTGGGGTTCAGTTTTCAGCACCCAAACTGGGTGATTGAAGCCACAGAAGATCTGGCTCCATCTTTGGGCCTCCATGGGCACCTGCACCCAGGTACACATATCCTCTATACAATTATATGCAAGTAAAATAAAACAAATCTTAAAGCTCAATTTACCTAAAGTAGTCCCCTTCTCATAAAAATTCTGATCCATTTTATGCTGATTTTCCTATGATTATTTTTACCTCAAGCCTTCTGCCTTCTTAGATAACCGTGCATGCTCTATGATGTTGCTAAATAAAGGACTCTATGGCATCAATAACCATGATTTCTTTATGTTCTTTTTCCTTTTTCTTGTTGTTGTTTGCTTCTTTTATGTTTTTCCTTTGTTGTTTGTTTGATGTTCATTTTGGTCATCATCTCTTACTACTATTTGAGAAGATGAATGGATGAAATTTGATCTGATCTTCTCCAAGAAGGTTGCGTCACTGAAAGAAGATGACCTTAAGGAAACTTTACCATGGCCTCTGACATTCTTTCCTGTTTTATGATTACATATAGAGAATGATGATGAAGTATATTCATTAAATTTTAAGTGCAAAAGGGCCATGCACAAAAACAATCAGAATTCACAGTGGCCTTTTAATTTTATGCAACATATGTTTTACAAAGAGCTGTTCACAGAAAATGTTCTTGTGCTATAAAATAAACAAAAAGGATCCCAAGGACCAAAGCAGTAGTTATTAAACATTTTTAATGAGGTGGAACTCCAGACATCAGTAACTTCTAAGATCTACCCTCAATGATTTTATGCAGTGATATGTCCATATTTCATGACCACTGATTTGGTGATCTGGACTAAAGAAAAATAACAACAGTATATGTTATGTCCAAGAAATCATTTCCTCTCTTAATTTAAGTGTTTCTATACATTCCTAGTTAGAAAATCAGGAAACAGAATTTTCATTTCAGGATTAATAAATTCTTGTAATGATTGTGACAGCAAGCATTCATTCAAGGTAGTAAGTAGATTATAGCTAAGATAAGATCTTACTTAGTCTTCAGAATAATAATCTATATTTAATCTTTTTAGAGATGATAAATTATTCTCCATAAAATTAAGGCACTGGCCTGGGCTTTGGTGGTGCACGCCTTTAATCCCAGCACTTGGGAGGCAGAGGCAGGCAGATCTCTGTGATTCCGAGGCCAGCCTGGTCTCCAGAGAAAGTGCCAGGATAGGCTCCAAAGCTACACAGAGAAACCCTGTCTCGAAAAAATTAAGGCACTTTTCCAAACAATGAGTATGAAGACCAGGAGCACAACTGAATCCCCTCACTATCTCATATCTCTTCTGTCTCTGTCTGTCTCTCTGATTTTCTCTGTCTCTTTGTTTGCTCTGTCTTTGTCTGTTTCTCTGTGTCTCTGTTTCTGTCTGTCAGTCTCTGTCTCTCTTTTTCTCTCTTTCCACCTTATTCCATTTTGCAAACTGAAGAAGGCAGGGCATGCTTTATTTTCTCAAAGGACTGAATGTGCTTACTGAAGAATACAAGCTTTCTTCATAAAACCCAATAATATGCAGACAGTAAGTGTTAGATAAAGTGTGGCCACTTGCCCTGTCAGGTTCTACATTAACACATATAAAGGTAAGTCTCATGGACCTCTCACTCCCTTCCCAGTCTACCACCTCTTACAGCACTGACACCATGACAACTTCAAAGATTAATAACCTCTCATCTTTTTTTCAGTTCTTTCCTTCTGATTTTGGAATAGAAGTTAATTTTCAAGACTCCCTTTGACATCTTGATGCTTATGCAGTTTTGTGACTGTCCTCTGATTTGAAATGAAACTGCTGGGGAAGGGGTAGGAATAGAGACTTCAACTGGAAAGTGTTTCACTCTGTCTAATTTCTCTCTTTGAATATAATCATGTACTTGGCATCACATACAATAGCACAATGTTTATATTGAAAATCATTGGCTTCGAACCACTGTTCATATCTACACTAAAAGGAAAATTCTATCTGTGCTTGTTCATTCAACATGTTCAATCAATTAAAATGGTAATCTAATTTTTATACAACCTTTGAAAGTTTGGGAAGAGCTGGCTCTCTGAAGGCCACAGTGTCATCAAAAACATGGAAAGCCTAAGTCTGGATATTCAATAGCAAGACCTTCATGTAGAAAGGAACCCCATCCATCAGTATGGAATAAATGATACCATTTCATTTCCCATCCACACAAGTTGAATCTCTTACAGTTTCCTGACATGAGGTAATATTTTTACTGAAATACACAATTATTTTCATCTAAATCCGATGGGAATGTTAAAACACTGGAAAAAAAAGGAAAGCAAACTGAATGGCTACCAAACAGATCTAACCACAATTTCTATAAATTACCTTCTGTGGTTGTTTTTCTTCTCTTCTACATGGTTGCCCCTCATGTGCTGGGATCAAGGTGGTCTCTATCTGAATTATGACACTTTTCTTGGAAAAGAAAAATAATAACCCCATGTGTTTGTAATCCTTGAATGCCAAGTGTTTACTTTGAAATCATGAGCACTATTTGCTCTTCTACAGTATGTCAGTGAGTTTTCAACTTCCAAATTCTCACAACTTCTGCAGTGTGTTCCCAACTCCAGTACTCCTCAGCAATAAACAAGAATGTCTAGAAATACCCTCAGGTGTGTTTCTAGTGTGCTTTAAGAATATAAGTAGCTCTACAAGAACAGCAACAAAAAAGAATCCCCCAACAACTCTGCCTAGAAACCTAACCACAGCAAACATGTACTAAGAGAACATTTGTTTATTCTATCTCAGAGAGTTAAACTAGCCTGTGGTCTAAAAGCTGTCCCATTGCTTGAGAGAGACACACATATTGAAGACCTTTCTCCCTGGACTTTCGAGCCACTGTTCTGGATTATTTCATCTGTAGAGATGAAGGTGGCATGATTCTGGTAGGAAGTGAAATGCACAGCCTGACAATTTCCAAGCCAAGGAGCACATACAAGCTCTTGTAGAATGTTGCCATTTGTGTGGTCTTTCATCTAATATTGGGTTTATCAGTCAACAAGACACTTAGTATCAACCTCTAGTAATGACGGAGCTTCAAAGAATCCTGTGTTACAGTTGTGTAGTTGGCAGGGTCAGCACTCTATTCAAATGACTTGTTTTTACTCACATCTGGCTAAAGGTATTAAATCATTTCCATAATATTACAACTCCTTTTCACATAGAAAATAAGAAACCTCAAATTCTGACTCTTCCATTTACAGCTTATTAGACTCAGGGAAGTTATTTATCTGTATTGATTATTTTTCTCAAATGTGACTTAAAAATGAAATAAATCTCAGACAAGTATTATAAAGAAACAATCATATGAACATTGCAAATCTCTTGGTCCTTGAATAACTAAGATAATTTTTAAATCTTAATTATTAAATGCTTACTCTAAGTAAGAGATATTACTTAGAAATTTACATATTACCACATATGTAATGTGCAAGTGCATTAAAAAGACACAAAACTGTACTTTTACATTTGCACAAATACCATTAACTACAGAGAAGAAGAGCATCCTGGTCAAAGTTACATGGATGAGTATGTCATGTTAAAACTGCCTTCTACTGCTACTTGACATTTCCTTTCTACCCTAAAAGTTTAGGAACCAATTCTGTCTTTAGAGTAATGATGAAAGAGCTTAATAATATGTTTTTCCAGTATTCATTAAGTTGTTCCAATATGAAATTTCATACAAAGAGTCTTATTTCCTATTTTGCAATTTAGGTAACTATTAAGTTCAGACTGACTGCCCTTAAATACTCATAGGTACCAGGAAAAGTCCATGAGTTAAAATCTTCGTATACTGAATCTTTATCAATGTAGAGTTTATGGATTAGTCAGTAGTGTGGATTGTCTATTTATACACAACAACACTTAACTGTCAAAAGTCACATATTCGACTTTTGGTCACAGCAATCTTCCCACTAATGACTAAAGTCACAGGGTCTACAGGTTGAAATTGAAATCTTACTTTTCCTCTTTCCTCTTTTTAGCACAGAGCTGCCATCTGCCAGCGACAGCAGAACTTACAGCTTCCTAATTCCTAACAAAGATACAGCAGGAAACACATGGTTTATGCTGTTTTCTCTTGAACAATATTTCTAAAATTTGTTGAGATGTTGAAATTTTCAACACACATGCAAACTATAAAGGGATCAGCCTGGAGGACATTTCTCCATAGACAAGGAAAGAAGACTTGACAATGCACCATGTGCTTACAACTGCCAGGGAGGCTTATTCAGCAGATCATGTAGGATGGGAATATAAAAAATAGAAGCAAGTTTCTGAGCTAACCATACATGCCAGTGTTGACTGTGTCAGGTGCTAGTCAAGGTGGACTAGATGCACATCTGAAATACTCTTGAAAAATGCTCTGGGATTTACACAGTAGTACAGAGTAAGTAACAAAACTCTGAAAACCAAGATGTGAGGCCATGATTCTGGCTTCCTGTGTCTTCACCTGAAGTTATCTAAGGAAACACAGAGGAAAAGATCCCTACCGTCTCTCCCTTTTCCCAGAAATATAGCAGGCCTGTTGGATGCAGGTTCCACTTTTTGACCTGATTTTACATGCACTACTTTCTTATGTCCACTGTCTTACATAGTTATAGTAGAGATCAAGGCTTACCCTACACATTAAGTAGAATAATTTACAATTGACTGTCCACAGCAACATAAACTGATGGGCACATATTTCTACATGTCTCTAGTGTTCACAGTTAATTAACTTCATTTCAAATGTTTTCTGTGTGTTGGTTATTTAATCCCAATGAAATTTTTATGAGGTAGGTAATATTCACACCATGTCTGTTATAGAAAAGGAAAATGTTATCAAAGAAATATTAGTAATTTCCTCAAAAGCCAATATTCAAACTCAAGAAATCCGCATGGAGCCCCTGATATTACATACTGCCCTTCTGTGCTCAGCATTCTAGTTACAAACTAAAGAAAATTATTAATGAGATGACACCCAGGTCAAAAGGATAATGTCTCCAATATCACAGTCTGGACAAAGGAATCTGTTCGCTTCTCTGAGACTAAGTCAGTCCTGAAGGAAATGGGACAGAGTAGTAGATAGTAATTAATAATCCTCATGAGGTATTCATCCAAAGTACTGGTGAAGGGAAGGTGCTGTGTCTCAGATGACGAGAACACAGAACTCGCTCCAACTTCATGTGATGGACAATCACATCAGACAATCAGGCTGTAAATATTCTCTTCACAGGTTTAAATAAAGTGCCAATGACCACTCAAACTCTAATTTCAGTTTCTTTGTCTATAAGAGCAACAGCCATGCTAAAAGATGCATTGAAATGGTGCCACACAGTCTTATCAGTCTTGTCATTAATATTTTCGATATGAATGTTATTACTTTGCATTAATTTTAATAAATATATGTACATAGAAACATGTCCAAACATAAAGACCATACAACTAGATAAATAGAAATATAATTAGTATTCTAATATCTCCTATATACACAACTTATTTTCTACCATCATAGGTAAACATTATATAATGTTGCCATATGATTACATATTCCTTCTAAATACAACCAACAGCAAAACTTTTACCCCTTTAATATACAAATAAAATATGTTTTATAAACAAAATCAATCAAAATCAGGGCCTTGGGTACAATGAAGTAAATTACCAATCCTTCTTGTCATGTAGGTAGGCACAGTGCCTATCAACTCTTTGATGAACATTTTGATGTTACCATGTCAGCATGTTGGTCATTTTAGTTGATTTTACAGTGTTGTTCCCACCAGAGGGCCCAAGATGTAAGAAATGAGAAGAGAGATTTAAAAAACATTCAAAAAGACATAATGATATATTTATAAATGACAGACCACAGGGATATCAAAATATCAATGATGCAATATTAAAATCTGTGTGGCATCCATCTGATTTTAAAGAAACTTCTGAATCTTAATTTTTTTCCCCACCATGCCTGAACGAATGGAAACATATGACTTGAGAGTCATAATGAACATCACACAAGTATCACGATTAACTTTTCCCCATATTAATGTTATTAATTTGCATTTACTTTATAAACATATACAAATCAGAGCAAACAGAGTCAAAAAGCAAAATCAACACAAATAATTAACAGCAGAAAGCAAAGCAAAAGTGCTAGAAATTCTGAGGTGTGAGAACCATGGACATGCTATTCAAAGGTCACAAACTCTGCTAAACGTTGAATAAATTTGGGTGATTCAATAAACAGAATGGGGCTCATAGTTAATAGTGTATTTTATGCTTGAAATGTGTTAAGCAAGTGTATCTCAAGTGTTCTCATAGACATCAAAGGAAAAATCCTTTAATTTTGTGAGCTGATGGCTGCATTCTAAAGCATGGTGATGATAATCATTTCATTACCACTTCGTTTGCCCATCCAGAATGTATTCTGTTCTTTTATTGGCATCTTAGTGGATCTGGGGCATGATGCTAATGAAAGCACTATTCCCACTTAAATAGGAAGTACCATGGCTGTATAGCCAAATGCTGAAACGAAGATCAGTCTATATTCATCTTGGTCGTAGACAAAGAGACAATTAGACTTTTCTTTGTCATTCCAAAAGTATAGTTTCTAACCTCATTTTGAAAAAAATAATGATTGTGGAGGTTTGTTGCATGTTCCCTGACAGACAAAAGCTATCCAAGGACAAAGTCAAAGCTTTATGACGTTTCCTAAGGTGACAAGGGAGCTGTTGGTTTCAGTGCAGGAAGGGGAGACAAAAATGAAACAGGAGGTCTGGATGGGCATTTCTGACCATAAAATACGAACATTATGTAAGATTATGAACACAACAGAGACTGGATAGGGGCCCTCATCAATCAGGATTAGACAAGAATGATAGGTGAAGGTTCTAGGATGATGTTAAATTAGAAACAAAAGCAAGTAAATAAAGTTTGAGTCTCATGATTCTGAATTCACTACTTTTAGCATCACTTCAAAATAATTGTTAATATTTTATAACATATAGTTGAAGAGGCAGCTGAAGATCTAGACCAGCTCTGGGGAGATTTCTAGATGAGGCTGAGGAACAGACTCTTATCCCTACCACACATCTCCTTCATCTGGAGAGAGTGTTGAAACTGCAGCCTGCTCAGATGGGCACTGAATTCAGACAGGTACAGATTGTGCAAAAACAGGCAATTTTAGAAACACAATCTTAAAGTTTCTCACCTCTCTTTAAAAGACCCCCTTACTATGCAAATTCCACTGCCTCTTGGCTCATATTCTCTGGAGAGTACCTGCTGTCCTCTGCTCCCTCTCTGCTGCCTTTCTACTCTTGTCTAAGCTATGCTTTCAAGTGTTTTAATTCATTCAGATATTTTCTAGGGATGTTGAAGTTCAATTATTACTTGATTTTAGCCCCTCAATATCCCTCTTTCTTAGGTACTCAAAGCTATACATGAACACAAGAGTAAAATTATTCTTGATTTTCTGTCAAATGCTTTTATAGTACTTTTATTCTTTTACAGAAGAATAAAACCTGGGAGAAAAACTAAATTTTCAAATGCAATTCTCAGAAACAAAACAAACAAAAAACCTGAGTGCAAACCTGATAATGTCAGCCTACTTTCCTAAGATGCATGGGTCCAAAGGAGATGGGAACTCCACTGCAGAATCTATGAAGAGGAAGAGCCAGAGTTAAGTCTGTGTATATTTGAAAGCCATTCATTAGTGGTCCACATGTCAGTCTGTGATTATCAGTCACCTGCTAACCTGGCAGAGCTGAATTGGCCTACAATGTGAATACAGACACAGCAGGAAGAATTTATCATTTTAGAGCATCCAGAAGTTTTTCAGCTCACAGGGTGTCAAAATAATCTCCCCAGAATGAGTGGGAATGCTTCTGCTCCAAGGGGTGTCACACTGGTAGTAATGCACCTTAATTATTGCTAATGCTAGAGAGCAAATAAAACATCTATACAAAACCTTACCTTTTCAACAACTTCAAGTTTGTCTTTGATGTAATTCAAGAAAAGTTCTTTCAAATTTACATGCTTTTAAAAATATGTAACTAGATACCTGTTGTCATCATGTATATATACATGAGTAGTCATGAATACATGAAATCTATAACATGTTAGCAAGCTTTAAAGAAAACTATATATATATATATTATGTATATATGTATGCAAATGTATTAAAGGAAAGGCACATGACAATCAAGGATGCTTCCGAACATTAAGTGCTATGTTTATTCATCTCAATACAATTTCATCTTTCTATGCATTTAAAATTTTCATATAAGCTAGGAAAGTAATACAACCAAAATGAAATAGGGAGGGAGGAAGAAACAGAAGAAAAGAGAGAGGCGGGATTTGGGCAGACAGAGAGACAGACCAACTTATAGACAATGTACCCTACATGTTCACTATTACAGGCTCCAAAGTCTCTTTGTTTAATTGAACCCCTACCTTGACAAACTTCAAGTTGTAGTTTGTTGCAGCACATGATGTAGAAAAAGAGCTCTTAAAGTCAACTTTATAACTAAGAAAGACAAAATGTTCAATAACCTGGAAGCAATGGAGAAGCTGACAAAGCACAAATGTGTCTGCCACTCCAAAAGAGATAGAAGGAAGTCATGACAATGTGCTTGAAGTTTCTACCATAACTAGACTTCACCTCTACCCAGAATGACTACAGAGTCACATGCTTGGCACATGCTTGGCCTGTGCAACAGGAAACACATGGGAGTTATGCTACAACATTTATGGTAGCTTGGATTCCATAGCCTTGGCAGGCCAGTATATTTCAGACCTATAGGGTGTTTTTTGCACTCTTTGGGAACATTTGCTACAAATTTTATAACCTGGAGCCAAAACATATTAACCTCTGCTCTTGGATTTGTTCCCAAACCTAGAACCCATGTTTATAATTTCAAATTTTAAATCTAAAGTTTATACCTCTGGACTTTTAATTTTAAATCTAACCAGTGGGTGTATCTAGGTTCCCATTTCCTCTCTGTTTAAAATGTTTGATTATATTTTAGAAGAACAACAATAATTCATTTAGGGAAATAACTTGAAATCCATGCAAAAATGATTCAATATTGACTTAGATGAGCTTGAGATTCAGAACACCTATATTTGGTTCTTTTATTCCATTTTCAATGAGGTTTTCAATAATTTATATGCATTAAATTACTTTTAAATCCTATTTGTTTATCTCTGATTTTATCAAGAGCTGTAGTGTTGTGATTATTCCTAGAGCCTTCTGGGTTACTCTGTTTCCCAAGAGTTTGTAAAGTCAGGTCCTTGTAAAATATCTCACAGCCTGCTGCTGTTTAAACTGATTTTAATATTACTCCAAATTAAATCCATTACTTCTACTCTATCAATTTTCCAGCTTGAATCAGTACCCTCAAGATTCCCATCTACTGTCTATTATGAAGCCATTGGTTAAGTCTGTCTCCTTGTTCCATATCCTGTCACCTTACAGGCCTTGAAAATTCTATCATAGAATCTCCACATGCTTTACTCCTTGCCAGAGATGTCTAATTCTTCTGTGCATATTACAGTGTCAGGCATGTTCTACACCCATGGATTCATGATCACACTCTTTCATGGTCTAATGTCAAGTGACTTTCATTGTACTAGTACAAGTTCATTCCTCTTTGTCAAAGTCTGCATCTTAGTTTTCTCCTCTCATCTATAAGAAAAATGAAATAAATACAGTTGGACTCAGTATAAAGTTATTATTACATGAATAGAAACAATCTTCTAGCTCTTAAACGTTTAGAAACTTGGTCAAAGGGAGGCCTAAACTTTAAGCTTGGAGAAATGTATGTGGCAGGCCCAAGCTTCAGGCTTAGAGCAGCATCAGAAGGAGGCCTCCACCTCAGACCCAAGAGCAAGGAGAGACTACTGGGGGAGATCACAGTGACAGTTTTCAGCAGCAGTTTTCAGAAACTATCACTAGAAGTTCCTCTGGGAAAAAGCACCTGTGTCCCAGCCAGAACCACTGTCATTTCTCTGTTGGAGATACCCAGCTGCTACATCTACCACTGGACGCTCAGCCCAATCTACACCTCCACGGAGGTGTGCCCACTGGAGCTACAGTCCCACCTGTACCTCAAGGAGTGACCGCCTGAACTTTGGGCCCATTTCCGCCAGGAGGAGCGTTCACTAGAGGCTCTACTGTGCTTGTGCCTGAAGGAGTGGTCAATGGAGCCACAGCCCCCAACTATACCAACTGGAGAAAGAGATAGCCCCATGAACCACAAGCTCCACCTATAATGACTAGAGGAAGAGATGTGTAGACAACAAGATAAGAATGCACTCAATAATATAAAGAGCAATACAGCACCAGTAGAAACTAGTGGTGCTACAATAGCAAGAACTGAATATCCTAACACAGATGAAGTAGAAGATAACAACCTAAAAAACTTTATGAGAATGATTGAGTCCCTTAAAGAGCAAAAAAAAAATTCCTTTAAAGAAATGGATGAAAAGACAAAAATTTAGAAACATTAAATCAACAGAATAGAAAACAAATTTTATTTATAAGCCATTTAGAATTAAGCACTTTAATTAAACATTTTATGCCAAATTGCTGACATACATTCTGCATTTTATGTGCTGTTAGATACATAAGCATGCAAATATAAAATTAGATTTACTAATAATTTATGTCCTTTAGTACACTAAATGCTATATTCTACTTTATTTTTAAATTTTAATAAAGTTAATTTTATTACTTCTTTGAGAACTTATGGATCCATTCAAAGCATTTTGATTAGATTATATTCCTTCCAATAACACCTTACAAGTCCATCCAATTTCTCCCCCTTCCCCAGCCCATTTATCTTCATGTCCTTTGTTTTGTTATAACAATATGGATTTCTATTTGTGTAGCCAACACGCTTAAAGGTGTGGGGCCATCCAGTGGAACATGTCAAACCAGTCACAGAGCACACCCATAAAAGAAAATGAATCTCCTTCAATCAAAAGCCATAAGCCACTCCCTCCTATACCTGTGCTAGAACATTGCCTGGCTTGATCCTGTGCTGATATATTGCAGAGAACTACATACTGTAAATTCCTGAGTATAATGCTCCTGCCACATCAAGGAAACTGTTTAATTCTGGTGTCCTCACACCTTTGGTTTTTACTATCTTCTACCCCTTTTCCATGATGCTCCCTGAGCCCTGGAGGGTGGTGAGATAAAGATGTGCAGTTGATGACTGAGCCTTGGGGAGAGGTTGGGACAAAGATGCCCCATTTGTGACTGAGCACTCCTTATTGATTTTCTGGTTTTAATTTTCTATACTTTGTGAATTTCTGGGTTAACTGTCATGCACCACACGTGGAAAATTCTCTGATGACATCTGAGATTTGCACTAATCTGTAAGTATAAAAAACTGAATTTAGATGGCAGTTTGATGCTGTATTTATTTAGCAAAATCAAAAGTACTCTCATTCCCAGGGCCTATGAGCTTCCCAGTCATGGGTTCCTGGTCAGATCTACAGTACCAACCATGTATTTCCTACTGTGCAGTGAACCTTAAGTCTTATCAGAGAGCAAATGATTACACACATAACATTCATGGCACTATTACACTCACATGCATATCTTGCCACAACAATCATTATTGTGCCTCACAGAGTTCAGAAATGGATGAGAATGTTGACAATTTTTCTTCCTAAGCAGCCTACCAATCACTTGTTGGTACTGTGAAAACTAGCCAGTTGAGATGATGTTTCCTAGTCAGTACCAAATTGAGTTGTCCATGTGTTTTGATCAAAGTGTCTGGTGTCTTCAACAATAGTGTCTTAACATCAAATTCTGGTGGTTAACTAAAAGTAATATCAACTAACAGGCTGTATTGTTTAGGGGCTCTATGGGACACTGCTGGTAAACACTCAGAACCGGGATTTCTCTTCTGGAAATCTATGGCTCTGGGGAGAAGTATGTCCCCTGTGGGGAGTAATTCCAACTGAACTCTTTTACCTGAAAATATAGCTATGTCTATACATTATGTGGGTGTATTTAATAAGCCTATAAATTAGTATTCATTCAAATACTAAGATGATTTTACAAATGGATAACTTCTACCTATGATGTCATATTGCAGACCAAACATAGATATATTGAAATTAGCATGTAAAATAAACTTCAGGCTATCCTAATCCAAATATATGGTACCATGTAGCCAAATACTACTAAAAAGCCTACACACTTTAGACAGTTCAAGTAAGGAATGCTCAGCTTCTATCTCTCCATAGACTGTTCATATCTTCCCTCAATGAATCCATTTAAACATTTATAAATTAATACTACAACTTTCACACAGTGTTGCATAGTTTATTCAGAGTTAAGCTATGTACTCTCATTAGCTAAATGTTCTTCTGTAGAACTTTGAACTTCACATTCTAATTTCTGAAACATTTTTGAAGACTAAGCATACATATTGTCTTTAGCCCTGTGTCCTCACACTGTAGCACAGGCACTAATATGAGTCAAGAATGGTTTATAGGATCACTGTTTATATCAATCTACTTACAGATTAATTTAACTTTAAAGCAAGTCTATCCTAGACCTTCAAGGAGAAAATAGTGAAATTAGGTCTCATGAGCTCAGGTGGACTCTAAGATTCTTAGGTGGAATATTAGGGGGTCAACTCCATCTGTTCAGGACATAATTTTGTGGGAAATCATGTTATCTCAAATATTATCAGGCAAAATCAAAGACTCAAAGCAATATCAGTCCTATGACGCCTACAAAGAAATGGTGCAATATGGCGCTGATGAGCATCTTTGAAAAATAAAAAGTCTAATGACGTCAGAAAAACCCACAAGCCACAATTTTTAAAATACCAGCAAGTTGCTTAATTTGTATATGTACATGCTATAGGAACATTAAAAAGATAAAGAAAATAATAACATCATAAATAGAAAAACTACAACCAACTGCTTTCCTTCCTTCTAACATTGGCTACCACAATTTTTGTGCCTCTTTTGTTGTTATTATATACATATTGCTTAAAAGTTTTACAAAGAAAACCTATACACAAAACTATATGTTTATATATGCATATATTATGCATGTATTATGCATTTATATGCTAGTAGAGCCCTTTTCCAATTTTTAGATTATAGATACTTTTGCAATGTCTTTATAAAGAATTTTTTGTTTAATTTTTTCTTTTTCTTTAAACTAGGAACAAGCTTCTTTTACCTGTCAATCTCAGTTCCCTCTCCCTCCCCTCCTCCCCTGCATCCAACCAACCCCCTATTCCAACCCCTTTCTGCTTGCCAGGGAGGGTGAGGCCTTCCATGGGGATCTTCAAGTCTGTCATATCATTTGGAGCAGGGCTTAGACTCTCTCTTGTGTTTCTAGGCTGAGAGAGTATCTCTCTATGTGGAGTGGGCTCCCAAAGTTCATTTGTGTACTAAGAGTAAATATTCATCCACTACCAGTGGCCCCATAGATTGACCAGACCCCCAAACTAACTTCCTCATTCAGGGGGTTTGGAACAGTCCTATGCTGGTTTCCCAGCTGCCAGTGTGGCAAAGATCTAGTCATGGGAAAAATAGAGGTGAGCAAGAAGAGAGATGCCTTAATAGAGGGAGCCATTATAGGTTTAAAGAGAATCCTGGCACTAGGGAAATGTCCAGAGATCTATAAGGTGGACCCCAACTAATAATCCAAGCAATAGTCAAGAGGCTACTTTAAATGCCCTTCTCCGATAATGAGATTGATGACTACCTTATATGCCATCCTAGTGCCTTCATCCAGTATCAGATGGAAGCAGATGTAGACACTCACAGCTAAATACTGAGCTGATCTCTGGAATCCAGTTGTAGATGAGCAAAGTAGTTAAAGATCAGGCTGCAGGAAACCCACAGAAACAGCTGACCTGAACAAGGGGTTGCTCATGGACCCGTGACTTTACAAATTATTTTAAAGATGTCTAGAAATGAAATCTGTATTCCATGTGTGTCTTACAAATAAATATAATCTCAAGAATGATTTATTCATGGGATTGTAAGTTGCTTCAGTGGGTAAAGATGTTACTGCCATTCCTCATGATAGGAGTTCAATCCCTTGTGCCACATGGTGGAAGAAGGAGAAAACTTATTCCTACAAGTTTTCATCAGACCTCCAAATGTGTGCTGTGACATGTGCATGCTACACACACACACACACACACACACACACACACACACACACACACACACACACACAAACACACACAAAAAAACCTTATTTTTCAAAAGAATAGCTTGCTATTAAATAAATTAAAAGACTCTATGTATGAATCTTGTAAATAAGTCAAACACCTAAAAACACAATTCAACTCTGAGTGGCATGGAATAAATTGGGTCTTGGCATGCTAAGCAAGCATGGGCCACAACAGGTCACAATTAATGAAATGAATTTTGTATAGAGTTCAAAGTAGGAATTGTCATAGCTACCTAGATTTGGAAAGGTGGAGAAGGGTTTTTAGAGAAGCTCTTTTATAAGCTGTGTTTTGAGACATGAAAAGCAATATTTGCAGACCAAAGCATATTTGAGTGGTAGCCATCTAGAGAGGGAAAAGTCACCAAAATGTGAGCCATAAAACATAAACAGACATCAGTGAGTCTTCACTGATGAGGAAAAGCATGCAAATATAAATAGAAGAGAGGAGGTAAAAAAGAAAGAGATGGGAGATGGAGAATTAAAGTAAAAATCAGATATAAATTCACTTTAGAGTTAGCATGACCAGATAAACTGATAAAAATAAGAACTAGGAGATTTCAGGACACACAACAAAATTTATACACACACACACACACACACACACACACACATATGCATGCATACATATATATCACACATACATACACAAACATACCCACGCATATACATACTTATATACCCACATAAATATAAATACACACATACACAAGCAACATACATGTACACATATACATACACACATGCATACACACATCTACATACATACAAATTTACACAACTACATACAAATGCAAAATACATCTACATACATACAAACACAAAGATACACATACACACATACACACACAAAAGTCACAAATACATACATGTATAGCTCATATATATGTATAAAATATAAACCTTTAGTAATCAAAACAGCATGGTCCTGGAATAAGGCAAATGAATTTAAATCATTGCTTTGGAAACCTCAGTGTGAATTTATTTTTCCTGCCTATGTAAGGTTAATTGACACTGACCACTTTGCCTTAGTGAGTGAAAGTGAGTCAGGGATGCATGCAGGTCTCTCCATCTTTTTACATGACTTTCAATGGAGATGAAGTTAATGATTTTCAGACTCTTTAACTAATGAGTTGATGTTTCCATTTTGTGCATACTCTTGTAAACTCCTCAGAAAACTTCTAACAGTTTGAGAAATTAATGGACTTCAAATTGCTACTCACCTAGGTATAAACATTAATAAGCAACCAGGTAGCCATGGAGATGGCTTACATTTGATTAATAAAATTATATTTCAAAAAAAAAACAAACTAGGTAAACATGCTAATAACATTACCTGTTAGATGAAGCTAGTAATTGTCTCCTCAATGACCCTCTTCCCAGTTCATCTTCACAATTTCCTTTCTTAGAGAAAACATGCCCTTACCAACTTTTAGGCTTAGTGTAAGTAACACTTATAAAGTTAAACACACAGACTCCTATTCACCCTCCTTCTGTGACTCTAAAATTGTCAGACAGTGAGGTTGAATGAATCCCTTTGTCTGAGTTCTTGCTTTTCATACCATGGAACTTTAAGGGCTTGTGGTAGATAGGCCACTTTCCAAGCACTGTTCAGCAGATAACAAGTGAGAATAGAATTATATTTCTTTTCTTTCATTCCAGAGATTCATTTATTGCTTAATAATTTAATATTTCTTTTCATTCCTTGTCAAGTTTGACTTTTTAATGATGTATTATTTTCTGTCAACCCAAATTGTATGAAATTATTCAAATTGTAGGGAAAGAATGTCCTAGAAACTTGGAAATGCAGACAAGATGAGTCACTACTCTCATCCACTCAGAGATGTTAATTGGACACTTTCTATGCTTCAGACTCTCTGGTGGGTCTCAAATTAGCACATGAAATGG
Source organism: Cricetulus griseus (assembly GCF_003668045.3). NCBI lineage: Eukaryota > Metazoa > Chordata > Mammalia > Rodentia > Cricetidae > Cricetulus > Cricetulus griseus. The sequence goes on from NC_048597.1 coordinate 126,273,422, forward strand.
AAGGTCCCCCACAGAGGAATTGACTGAGGAAAGAGGGATCACTGGGTACCTGGCAGAGCAAGGGTGTTCCCAATAGAAGGTACACTGATGTAGTTTGAAGATTGAGCTGCCTCAGTTGATTGAAAGGAAGGCTAGATAGGAGGGAGGGAGGAAGAATATATTGTTTTAGAACTGTAAAAAAGCATCATGAGCTACAGATCTCAGATAGGATATTCATCTCCTTAAAAAATTTGGAGACAGGGAGATATGAACACATAGCTATCTGGGCAAGCAAAACCAGAGTCTAGAGTATAACTAATATATTGACATGTTTCTATGGCTTGGGAGGTTAGCCTGAGGCTGTGAGACCCAGGCTAATGACTTGTACCACCTGACAGATACTCCAGTATCAAATTAAATAGACAGTCTTAGGTTCAGCATCATATTCTTATCTATGGCAAAATTTTTCAGTAATTTATGTATGGCATTTAAAACCTTTATGGGCACACTTACAATATATAAATGCCGCTCTAAAATTATGACCATGATTACTTTTCTAACCTTGTCTCTGAGCTGTTTCAAAAGCCATGATATGTAACTCTCAGAGAGAAATTCAATGGCATCTCTAAATTCCAAGAAGGAAAAACGGGAGAGACTTCAGAAAGTTTTTTCAGTCCAGCTGATGAATGGGAAGGAACCTCTGAATGTGTAGGGCATGAGAGCCTTCAAGACACACCTCCTCATGGTATGGAGTGTGCTAGTGAAAAGGATGTTCTCAAAAACAAAACAAACAAAAAACTGGCATGAAGTTCCTTTATTCACTCAGATTACATTTAAATTAAAATCATTCGTATAGACTTATGTTGGTATATTTAAATAAGAAATAAAATGGCATGTAAGAATACTATCTACTGTATGCAAAATTCTATATAAATGTGGTGTAATACTATTAAATATTTCAGTAAGATTTGTTTATAAATTCAGTTAACATGGCAGTAACATGAATAAGCTACCCACCTTAAAAACATTCATTCCACGGGAGAAAGAAAACTCACAAATACCTAATATTGCATCACTTTTAAATAATGCTGGAGCTGAGCTTGGCTTCCTTTAGAGCCACCTGCTTTATAGTTCTCAACAGTCTCACAGACAGCATTGTCTTGATATTTTTAAATCAAAGGAAATGATATAAATGTATTAAAAACAAATACAGAAATGGGCACAGATCACAAGAGTTTAGCAAAATGAATTCACAAAATAAAAAACAAATCATTTATTTTAAATGTCGAGTCAGAGAAATGTAAGAATACTATGGCAAAAGCAAGAAGACAGAGCCACTTTTTCAATTCTAACACTGCTGATTACATTTGACATATGCACAAGAGCTCCTACTGTTACGATAAAATTTCCGCCAAAAGCCTCCTGAGCCCCACCGCCATGTGTGAGCTTTATGCCAGCCACCTGCCTGAGTTAGGGCCCAAATATTAGGCCCAAATGAATACGCAGAAACCTGTATTGGGTTCAAAGCTGCTTGGCCAATGACTAGGACTTCTCTTCTGTTAGCTCAGTCTTAATTATCATAAATTTATATAAGACTTATCGGATGCCTTATTGGTGTCCCTCTTTGCCAGTGGCTCACATCCTGCCACTGGAGGAGACAAACGGGGAAAAAAGGGACCCTTCCTGTTTCTCCTTCGTTTAAATATGAGTCTCCTTACTATGTCATTTCCTGTCTGGATCATCACTTCTCTACTACATTTCCCAAAATCCTCTTTGACTTCTAGTCCCGTCTAACTTGCTGTCTCATTGGCCAAACAGTATTTTATTTAACAATCAATAAGATAAACATACACAGAAGTACTTCTCCCATCACTCCTACATACATAATTTTCCTCCTGTTTCTTCCTTTTGCTGTGGTAAATTATGCTTAGCTTAGTTTCATTACATGAGTATTTAATAATCTATATTTGTTTTGTTCTATCCTAAATCACTGATTTGGTTTTCATATCAATAGATAGTGAATTAAAGTTTCTGCTCCACTGGATCCTTGCAAATATTGTGAATGTTAGTTTATATCTGCTTAACCCGATACAGGCATATAGTGGAACCACTTTAGTTTAAATTTTCATTTACTTGATGACTACAAATGCTGAGTGAACCTAATCCACATTGGTCCCATCACAGCAGTGTCTCTGTTTGGAGAGCATGTTAGATGTGAAGAATCTGAGGTCTCATCCTAGACTTGCCAAACAACAGATTCAATTTTAAACTATACCCTGCTGTGGTTCAAGTGCATGCCTCACAAGTTTGAAGTCTTGAGTTGGATTCTAGCATGCCATGCAGATAAAAAGCCAGGTGTGGTGACACATGCTTGTATTCCCAATGGTGTGGAGGCAGAGACAGTGGATCCCTGGGACCCCTGATCAATTATCTTACTCTCTGGCAGCCTAGGTACCAGTGAGATACCCTGTCTCAAAAAACAAAGGAGATGGATCCTGAAGAACAACACACTTGGTTGAGCTCAGATCTCTACACTCACACACACACACACACACACACACACACACACACACACTCAAAATACTCAGAAGTAACTATTAATTTATATAAATACCAATATATGAAACAATGATATACAGTATCTTTTTATGTACTAACTGGTAATTTGTATTCAGTATTTTTTTGCCAGAGACATCTACACAAGATAGAAGTTCATGTGTTTTCTTTAACCAAATATTTAAGTTATGAGGAAAACAAATTTACCTTAGTTTGTAGACAGAGAGACATGTCTGTAGTATCTGAGCAGGCAAACCCAGAGGCCGGGTGTTCAGTTAGTCATTGAAATATTGTTGGTGAGATTTGTGGGGTTGGCCTGAGGCTGTGAGACCTGAGATAATAACTTGTGCCACCTTCCAGACATTTCAGCACCAAACTGAATAGACATTCTTATGTACAGCATCATATTCTTATCTGTGGCAGAATTTTCAATAATTTATGTATGACATTTGCTGTAGGAATTTTGTCCATGCCATGCTTAAGAATAAGAAAATCACTCTAGTAGCAGGTTCTTAGCCTTGATAATGGTGCCAAGTATAAGTTTCACTAACTGGAATAGGACTTAAATCTAATCAGAAAATGGTTGGTGACTCCCATAACATTTGTGACACTATGGCAACTGTGGCTCATTTTATAAAATATTTACACAAACATAGACAGACACACATGTACACTATGTACACACATACACCACACACATATATATAGAGAAATACATACAGATACACACATACATACATAGACACACACACACACACACACACACACACACACACACACACACACACACACCTGTATTCCCAACACCTCACATTATAAAATATTCTAAAATAAAATACTGATACGGATTTTCCATTAACTACTTCGAAACTCCTATTCTCTCAAATTTTGGATTGATCTAATTCTGAAGGATTCTTCTGGTCACTCATAACTTCTTCATGACATTTCCTTCAAGCAGTGTCTCTTAATTTTTCGAAATGAAATTTGACATATGAATATCATTCCATCCTATCCATAAATGAGCATATAACTTGTCTTTTCACTAGATAATTCTTTTAGGTTAGTAGAACAGTGTCACATTGTCCTAACTTTATCCCAGTATACCTGTTTTTTGCAGAAATATCCCAATTCAACTTCCATCTTTTGTGATTTATTTAAATGATTTATTTTACATCCTGACAACAGTCTCCCATACATCCTCTCCTCTCACTTCCCTTCCCACCTCCCTTCCCCATCCATCCCTTCTTCTTAATTACTCAGAAAGGAGCAGGCCTTCAAAGGGTATCAACAAACATGGCATATCAAGCTGCCATAAGACCAAGCACCACCCTCTGAATTAATGCTGGGCAAGGCAATCCAATTGAAGGAACAGGTTCACAAGAGCCAGCCAAAGCACCAGGGACAGTTCCTGCTCCCAGCTCCAGGAGTCCCACAAATAGACCAAGCCACACAACACAACTGTCACATATAAGCAGAGGGCCTGGGTGGATCCCATGCAGGTTCCCAGTTGTTGGTTCAGACTCCATGAGTTCTCATGAGCCAGGCTAGCTATTTCTGTGGTTTTTTTTCCCAATGTCCCTGCTCCCAGATTCCAACAATCCCTCTACCATCTCCTCAGCATGACTCCTTGAACAGAACCCAAAGTTTGGCCATGAGTCTCTGAACCTGTCTCCATCAATCACCAGATGAAAGCTAACTGATGACAACTGGGGTAGTCACCAATCCAATGATAGGGGATGGACAGTTCTGGCTATGCATCCACTTCTGCTAGAAGTCTTACAGAGGGCCATTCTTACAGACTCCTGGAGGTTTCTCTTGCATCAGGATTCTACCTGATTGTGTAAATCCCACTGTTCTAGTCTCAGTACACTTTCAGTACTCTCCCCTTCCACCCAGTCCCCAGCCCAATCCCTCAATTTCTTATGCCCACCTGCCTCCGGTTCACCCAGGAGATCTCCTCTATCTCCTCTTTCTATGGAGACCCATGTTTCCCCTATAGAGCACTCCTTGTTACCTAGTCTTTCTGGGTCTGTGGATTGTACTATGGTTATCCTTTACTTTGCAGTTATTAACCACATACAAGTGAATATATATCACGCTTGTCTTTCTGGGTCTGGGCTACCTCACTTGGGTGATTTTTTAATCTAATTCTATACCTTTGCCTTCAAATTTGCTGGTGCCATTGTTTTTAACAGTTGAGTAATACTCCATTGTGTAGTTATACCACATTCTCTTTATCCATTCTTCAGTTAAGGGGCATCTAGGTTGTTTACTGGCTCTGGATATTATGAATAAAGCGTCAATGAACATAGTTGAGTGACTTTCTTTGTGGTATGATTGAGTTTCCTTTGGTATATGTCCCAGAGTGATATTGCTGGGTCTTGATGTAGGATGATTCCCAATTTTCGGAAAAATTGATTTCTAAACTGGCTGTACAATTTGCACTACTGGCAGTGATGGAGGAGTATTCCTCTTACTCTACATCCTCTCCAGCATAAGCTTTCATTGGTGTTTTTGATCTTAGGCATTCCCACGGGTGTAATGTGGAATTTCAATGTTGTTTTGATTTCCATCTCCCTAATGTCTAACAATGATGAACATTTCTTTAAGTGTTTTTTAACATTTGAGATTTTTTTCTGTTAAGAATTCTCTATTTAGGTCAGAACCCTATCTTTTAATTGGATTATTTGTTATTTGATATCTAGTTTCTTAGATTCTTTATGTATTTTAGATATCATCCTTCTTTCAGATGTGGAGTTGGTGAAGAACTTTTCCCATTCAGTGGGCTGCTGAGAAGATGGAGCACAGTAAATAATCAAACTGAGAGCTGAAAACAATAAAATGGGAACAAAGAGAACAATACAGAGAATCAATGAAACAAAGAGTTGGTTCTTTGAGAAAATCAACAAGCTAGACAAACCATTAAGCAGACTAACTAAAAGGCAGAGCGAGAATATTCAAGTTAACAACATCAGAATAGAAAATGGGAACATAACAGTAGACATTGAGGAAACCCGGACATTCGTTAGGTCATACTTCAAAACCCATACTCCTCAAGATTGAAAAATATAAAAGAAAAGGACAAATTTCTTGATAGATACAATATGACAAAATTAAACTAAGAACAGATACATAATTTAAACAGACCTATAACCCCTTGGGAAATAGTCACTAAAAGTCTCTCAATCAAGAAAAGCCCAGATGATTACCACACAGAACTCTACTAGATCTTCAAAGAAGAGCTAATACCACTAATTATTCCAAAATTAATACTCCTCAAATTATTCCATAAAACAGAAAAAGAAGGAAAATTGCTAAATTATTTTTATGAGGTTAACAGCTGCCCTGAAGCCCAAATCACACAAAGAATGAGATTACAGACCAATTTCCCTCAAGAACATTGATGTAAAAATACAAAATAAATTTTTTAGTTGTTAGCCTTGCTTTTAATGGCTGAGCCATCTCTCCAGCCCAACTGAGAAACAACCTAGATGCCCCTCAACTGAAGAATTGATAAACAAAATGTGGTACATTTACACAATGGAGTACTACTCAGTGGGAAAAAAACAATGGAATCTTGAATTTCTCAGGAAAATGGATGAAACAAGTAGAAACCATCCTGAGTGAGGTAACCCAGTCACAAAAAGACAAACATGGTATTTACTCACTCATATATGGATTTTTTACATAGAGCAAAGAATTACCAGTCTATAATCCTTACTTCCAGAGAAGCTAGGAAACAAAGAGGACCCTAAGAGGGACATATAGGTTCCCCTGGATAACAGGAAAGGGACAAGATCACCAGAGCAAATTGGGAGCATCGGGGAAGGGAGAAGGAGTTAGGAGATATCAAAGGGGAGAAAAGGAGGGGGGAGGACACGAGGAAGTAGGAAGATTATGCATGTCACCGGTATACCACACAATCCTACGGGACAAACAGTGGTTGAGAGATCTAAAAAGAACACTAAAGGAGATGCTCAACAAACAAGCTTGGAAGTCTAAACCCCCCAATTATAGGTTGCATAATGCTTTATAAACTTTCTTAATGCCAATGAAAAAGGACAAACAGCTGCAGAAAGACACTGGACTACGGGGAAAAAACTGCTGAACTCAATCAGCCAGCATTCTTCACAGATGTACTAACCTCTGTATGGAAACCAAGACATGTGTTATGATGGGGTAGGGGTTTTGCATTGGTTTCCACAGGAAAAGAAAAACTTTGGATTCCATCAAAGTTGGTCAAGATTCGAGTTGAAAAGGAAAAACCCCTCGACAAGGAGAAATGACAGGTATTCTACTAAGGTATATCTCATAAACTAAATAGACATCTCCCAAAGGAAAGGGAAGTGGTTTTCTCTTATCTTCAGGAAAACTCATTTACAGAAGGCAAAGGACACTGCATGGGTAGATACTTAAGATGAGAAGGTAGCTATAACTGCCAAAAAAAAAAAAAAAGGAACATGCCATACAATAAACTTTACAGCTGTCTCTCAGAGAACTCTATTTCTCTTTTTCTAGTCCCTATTCAATTAAATCAATGCTGGATTTAGAGGTGGATTTGGCTTTCCTCCTCTAAAATCCAAGCATGTTATTTAACTAAACTTTAGAGTTTCTGTATTGTATCAAGAAGCCAATTGATGTAATACAGAATAAAAGAAGAATTTGGGGACTATCTGTCTTTCTTGGCTCTTTCTTTCAAGGTGTACACCCTCTCATAATTGTTATGTTCCCAAGGTTGCCTTCCCCAACACGTGTACATACACAAGTAAACATTTCTCTGCTAACTGTTTATGTTTGAGTCCCACACAGCCAATGAAGACCTGCCTGACAGCGATCCCTGGACACTCTGGAAAGAAAATGGGCCACACATCCTTGACTGCACTGGATCCAACTTGCTCCATTTCAACTGACACTCCGGCCAAAGCTTCAGGTACTGATTTCAATCAAGTTGAGGATTTCAGGCGAGATCTTCAATCAAGCAAATCTCATCTAACATGGACTAGATACAATCCATTCAAGACTTTTACTATACTAACATTTTTTCCTACCCCACAAGGCTGTCATCATCCCATTTCAGCAGGAAGTAACTTGGAGAATGCTATGTCCCCTTTCCCCCGTTGTTGTCACTTAGAATAGTGTATATACCTAGTTAGGGATAGCTTCCTATTGTTTATTGTTGGGATTGGAAGGAGGTGTTCAGGCTTGAACACCTCTTTCAGATGACTTTAGGATTTAGTTAAAATAGATAGCTATGATGTGACATAAGCAAATTGTTGTATCTTCTTATATTTCACCTTTATGATTGTTAATTTTGGATACTTTACACTGTTAAGTCTTAATCCACTTTTAGACTAAAAGGGGAATTGTAGGGGAAGCAGTAGCCATGCCTAATAGGGCTGACTACAGGTGCATCTGTGTCTGACCACTCCTGCAAGGGCGTGGTCAGGGTGATGTAGAGTGAGAGTTTCAGGTGGCTGGGTTTCGCTTTCAGTTTCACTTTCAGTTTTCTTTCCGGCTTGCTGTACAGACTGCTGTCATGCCGGCTGGCTAGGCTGCTCTGTAAGTAAGGATTTTCCCTATTAAATACCCCTATATTTCTATCTGGCTCCATAGTGGTAATTTTCCACTTTAGGAGAATAGAGGAGAGCAAGAAAAGAGATACTTAATAGAGGGAGCCATTATAGGTTTAAAGAGAATCTGGACACTAGGGAAATGTCCAGAAATCTACAAGGATGACTCCAACTAGGAATCTAAGCAATAGTGGAGAGGCTACCTTAAATACCTTTCCCCTATAATGAGATTGATAACTACTTTATATGCTAGCCTAGAGCCTTCATCTAGTAGCTGATAGAAGTGGAAGTAGAGATTCAAAGCTGAGCACTGAGCTGAATTACTAGAATCCAGTGCAGAGTAAAACGTGATGAGCAAAGGGGTCAAGACCAGGCTGAAGAAACCCACAGAAATAGCTGACCTGAACAAGGGGAACTCATGGTCTCCAGACTCACAGCTAGGGAACCAGCATATGACCAGGCCCCTCTGAATGTGAGTGTCAGTTAGGAGGCCTGCACAGTCTATGGGGCCTTTGGTAGTGAAACAGTATTTATCCCTAGTGTACAAATGGATTTGAGTGCCCATTCCCCGTAGAGGATTCTCTCTTAGCCTAGAAACATGGGGGAGGGCTTAGGCCCTGTGCAAAATATTGTGAAAGACTTTGATGATCCCCCCCCCAATGGAAGGCCTCACCCTCCCTGGGGAGCAGAAGGGGGATTAGATGGTGGTTGGGAGGGATGGGAGAGAGGGAGGGAGAGGGAACTGAGATTGATATGTAAAATAAGATTGTTTCTAATTTAAATTACAAATAATCTAAAAAATACTCAATGAAATACTGACAAGCTGAATCCAATAACACATTAAAGAAATGATCCACTATGATCTAGTAGGCTTCCACAGATGCAGGAATGGTTCAATATATGAAAATCTGCTGATATAAGCAAACTGCACTATATAAGCAAACTGCAAATATGCACTATATAAGCAAACTGAAAGAAAAGAATAGCACATCACCATCTTATTTGATGCTTAAAAAGAAACTTTTGACACAATCCAACACCCCTTCATGATAAAAGTCTTGGAGAGATCAGGGGTACAAGGAATATACCTAAATATAATAAAAGAAATACAGAAAAAGCCAACAGCCAACATCAAGTTGAAAGGATTCAAAGCAATTCCACTAAAATCAGGAACAAGTATGTCTACTCTCTACATATCTATTCAGTATAGCATTTGAACTTTTAGCTAGAGCAATTGGACAACTAAAAGAGATCAAGGGGATACATACTAGAAAGAAAGAAGTCAAAGTATTGATATTTGCAGATGATATGACAGTATACATAATTAACTCTAAAAATTCTTTCAGGGAACTCCCACAACTGATAAACACTTTTAGCGAAGTAACTGGATACAAGATTAAATTTTTAAAAAGTAGCTGTCTTATACCCAAATGGAAAAAAAATCACAGAAACAATCCTCTTCAAATTAGCCATAAACTATCTTATAAAATTCTTTATAGAGATTCAAAGAACAATACTCAACTTCATATGGAAAAACATAAAACCCAGGATATCAGTCCTGTACAATAAAGGAACTGCCAGAAGTATCACCATCCCTTATCTCAAGATATATTACAGAATTATAGTAATGTGGGATTGGCCATAAAAACAGATTCCTTGATCAATGGAATCAAATGAAAGAACTGAACATAAATCCAGACAACTATGGACACTTAATTTTTGACAAAGAAGTCAAAACTATACATGAAAAAAAGAAAGCATCTTCAAGAAATGTGCCGTTATAACTGGTTGTTGGCATATAGAAGAATTCAAATAGATCTATATCACCCTGCACAAAATTCAAGTTGAAGTGGATCAAAGACTTTAATATAAATACAGATACACTGAACCTGATAGAAGAGAAATTGAAGAATAGCCTTGAACTCATTAGCACAGGAGACAGTGTCCTGAACAGAACACCAATAACAAAGACACTAAGACTGACAATCAATAAATGGGACTATTGCTGGAGGTTCCCTTTGTCCCACCAGTTTCCACCACTGCTTCAGCACAAATAAACACAGAGATGCTATATTAATTGTTAAACTGATGGCTGATGGCTAGGGCTTCTGATTGCTAGCTCTGACTTAATTATTAAACCATTTCTATAAATCTATGTATTTGTATGTGGTCTTGTCTTACTGGAGAATGCCCAGACCTGTTACTTCTGTGTAGTCTACATGACAACTCTTCTGGTGGGCTCCCTCTGCCTATCTTTCTCAGAATTCTCATTGTCTCTTAGTCCAACCTATCTTCCTGCCTCTTTGGCCAAACCGTGTTTTATTTATCAACCAATAAGAAAAACATATATACAGAAGGATATCCCCCCATCCAAGGACCTCATGAAACTGAAAAAAATTCAGTAAGGCAAAGGCCCATTGCAACCTCTCAAAAACTATTATTAGAAATAAAATTACATCATGAAATTTGCAGGCAAATGGACAGAGATAAAAAAAATCACCCTGAGTCAGGTAACCCAGACCTAGAAAGATAAACACGCTATGTACTCACTCATAAATGGATATTAGATGTAAAGCAATGGATAACCAGGCTGCAATCCATAGGCCCAGAGAATCTAGGTAACAAGGAGGACCCTAAGAAGGACACATGGATCTCCCTAGTAAGGACAAATACATAAGACCTCCTGGGTAAGCTGTGGGTGGGGAGTGGGTAGATCAGAGGCAATGGGGAATGAGAACATGAGAATGGGATAGTTGAGTTGGTGGAGGGATAGAGAGAGAGAACAATGAAAGTTATATCTTGATAGTGGGGTCCATTATGGGTTTGAAGAGGAACCTGATGCCAGAAAAATTCCCAGGAATCCACAAGGATGACCCCAGCTGATACTCTTAGCAATAGTGGAGAGGGTGACTACCCTAATTGTCATTATGGAACCTTCACCCAGTAACTGGTGGAAGCAGATGCAGGGATCCACAGCAAAGGACTAGACTGAGCTCCAGGAGTTTAGTTAAAGATTGAGCAAGGGGATATAAGATCATGACAGAGGAACCGACAGAGACAACAGACCTAAGCTAGTGGGAGTTCACACACTCTGGACCAATAGCTGAGGATCCTGCATAGAACCAACCTAGGCCCACTGAATGTGGGCGACAGTTGTGTGGTTTGGTCTGTTTGTGAGGCTACTGACAGTGGGACCAGGGTTTACCTTTGGTACTTGCGCTGGCTTTTTGGAGTCCATTCCCCATGGTGGGATGCCTTGCTCAGCTTTGATGGCAGAAGGGAAGGGCTTGCTCTTGCCTCGACTTCATATGTCTGGCTTTGTTGATTCCTGATGGGAAGCCTTACCCTTTCTGAGTAGTGGATAGGGGGTGGACAGGGAAAGTGGGTGGTGTGGGAGAAGGGGAGTGATGGGAAACTGTGGTAAGTATGTAAAATGAATAATTTAAAATGAAAAAGAAATACAAAATAGGTTCTGCCATAGAATTTGTTTTTCCTTTAAAATTGCTGATATTCTTTTTTCTGATACTGTCTTTCACAGCAACTGATCAAACTCAAGACAGCCTCCTACAGGGACAGTGTTGCAATATTTTGTTAGGCATAAATGACTGTCTAGACTGTTTACTTGCATAATATTTTCACAGTGCTACACCATAATTATAAAACAACATGAATTACATCAAAAGTTTAGGTTTACAGTTTATTATTAATGTTTATATAATTTGTGTGCTAGACAGGGTTTCCAGCATGAAGGATCATGAGCATACTAACTTTAGTATCTGAAATGGAACTCTGTACAACCTAGCCCTTTCTGTTGTTCTCTCTGAGAACACATATTTTGTATTGAGGGCTGCAGCATCATCTCTGTTTCACAATGAATAAATAATCAATTAATACAACATATCTTTTCATTCATTTGCAAGTGAATTTTGTTGACAGTGGATGGTAAGTTGGAGGTTCTCTCAATTGACAAAGAACCCAAGAGTGGTTTAAGTGTATCTCTATACAATGTCTCTATTAGTTGTTAGATGAAAAATAGGAAATTGTACAGTGAACAAACCAGATATCAGAATTACAGCCAATGAACGCATGTGTTACAGCCAATATAATTTTCTAAGAAACAAGCAACACTTTCCCGGTGTTATGCCAGTCAAAAAATATATATTGCAAATCTAATAATGTAGAAGAAACATCACAGAATTGTGAAACATCAGTAATTAAAAATAAAACGCAATTATAGTTTTTAAAATGTCAATGTCATAAAAAGAGCCAACACCATGGTAATAATGTTCCAGAATTTGAAGAGTCTACAAATTAAAAACTATGTGCTGAAGAGATAGCTCAGTAGTTAAGAATATCTGCAGCTCTTGAAGAGAAACTAAATTTGTTCTCAGCACCAAGTTCCAGTGGGTCACAAGTGCCTGTAACTCCAGCTCTTATAGATCACATGCCCCCTTCCAGCTTCCCCAAACACAGACTATGTCCCGAAAACAGACCCACCCACAGACATATGTAAAGATAAAACCAATCATAAAAATATAAAACATAATTTGGTAAAATACCTCTAAAATGTACTGTGACAAAAAAATGCTGAAGGTATTCATTCAAGGAAACACTGAAACACAGCTCATAGGTTGGATAAAAGTCATTTGAATACTATTAATTTCTTAAAGTTAATATCTGTGCTGTGCTTATATAAAAATGATGCAACATTCTTAGAAAATGCAAAGAAATATGTTGTAATAAGGAAACCTTCTTTAACTAGTCAAATGAAGCCAAAGCTAGTAAGGGTTAGGCCTGCATGCAGGGTTGTTCTCAGCATGAGCCTCCTTACAGTCCCTGTAAGACTGAAATGCCTTCAAGTTACATTTGATTACAACAGAAGCATAATGACGCTAAAACCCAAAGTATGTTCATTAAGTATCGGGTATATAACACAGTAACTACTTAAATAATATTATTTTAATTACTTATCATAACAGCTCTCTTAGGGCCTTGTATTGCCTTATTTCTACAAAGAAGGCATTTCTCCTTATGCAGTATTGAGTGGAAAGTAATTGGCAAATATTAAAACTTAAATAGAACAGAATATTTACATATAACTAATTAACATTTTGTTCTCTTAAATTATATCATTCAAGATTTTAGACCATTTGTTTCAGGGAGACACAGAGGAACACAAATACACACACACACACACACACACAGGCATATACATGGCACACATATACACACCTATGAAATTTTTCTATGTCATTTAAAAATAATTTCCTAAAATCTACAGTTCAGAATAAAAAGACCCTGACATACCAATATCTGTGACTCTCTGGTCTTTCTATTGTATTTTCCTTCTAGGACCTCATATTGAATTGCTTATTTCACTCCCCTGTGAGCAAAAGATACTCCTTTTCTAAGGTTCCAATCTCCAGTATTTTTACAATTGCTTGTGAACAAACCATCACAAAGAGTTGCCCAAACACACAAAGCTTACTCGTAGGAAAAAGTTCCAGTCATTGATGGGCCCAAGAGTCTCCTTATGGAGCTGATTCAAGACCATGTGACTAAGCACTACCAATGTCTCTCTGCTTTGTAATGCCATGGCTTTTGTGCAAAACAATGCTTGTATGAAAATAAAATGTTTCAGAAGAAAAGAGAGTTTTAAAGTGGTTTTCCTTGAGATTTAAGGAAATGGTTATTCAGAAATGTGTAAGAAACAAGAAAAATACATCCTCAGAATACCACTCTATGAACAAATAATAAAGCCAAAATCACTTACAGTAATTTTCATTGAATATTCTAGTTGCATGCAGCCAGAAATTGCCTTGAAGAAATCACTATATGGATAAATTTGAATGGGTCACAAGTTTCTGGTAGCAGGCACATGCACAACAAATAGTTTCCACACTACCATACTACAGTAATTAAATCAAATTGATGTCTTTAAATTTTACCGTACTGATATATTTTTGGCAAAATAATAATAATATTTTTTACATCACTATAGTTTTTATAAGTTTGTCATAAAATAACAATAAGCTTTAAAAACTTCATTGTGTACATGATATTAGGAATGAGAAACTGAGTATAGTCTTGGGAATGAGGACCCTGGGAAAGGGATGGTCAATATGTTGTATTCCTGTGCCTTGTCACGTGTTATTTTCTGCTTCATTTTCATGTTTCAACACAAACCAAGCCACCTGCTCTTCTCCAGGACACATAGATTACTGGGGAGTATGCAGTTCTGGCTGTTTATTCTTTTGGGTTGAAATTTGTTTTGTTTGTTTGGTGCTTATATCAATACTTTTGTGCTTTTGTTTTAATGTAATCTTTGTATTCCTGGGTGTGTGAATTTTTAATTATGAATTTTCACAAGCTTCTATAGGTATTTTATTTCCATTAGATTATTCTAGAAAACTCCTTTTGCCAGTTTTATTTTCCATTATCCAGTTGTTCTACACAGTCTTATTCTTTGCCTTCTTGCTTTGCAGGGAACCTGGGATATTGTAATAGTTGCAGAAATGAAGTAACATCCATGGATATGCATAAAGGTAAATGCAGATGGTCTCTGTTTGCCACCCTGAATCTGAACATAATAAGTCTAAACAAACAGTAGTTGGTTCCAGAGGTCCTTGCATACAAGCTGTCTCTTTGTATCAAATATCTGTAAAAGGACACAACCCTGGACTCACTGCTAACTTTCTCTAGTAATCTTTTAAAGTCTCTCATATATTTCCTAAGCTGACATGCAGACTCTTCATAAAATTCTATAGTCCTTTCTCTTTTTGCTTCTGCAGGCTCAGTGTCAGATTCCAAACACAGGTGCTCAATTCTTCACATAAGGACCTTTTAGTCACACAGTTCTTGCTGTATCTCCCACTGGACTACTTACAGCACAACCAAAACATGTGTTATAGACATTCAGACTTCATAAACCCTCTTCAAAGGTCTACTTCATTGAGAATAATACTTTGTTATTAGTAGATGTTTTCTATTTCCATGAATAGGAGCATGTATGTACTTTTCTTGTTGAGTACAGGTTTGGTCATTCACATTTTATTTTACCCAATGAATTATGTGTTGCTTGTGTCATTTCTAGGTAACAATGTTAAGAGCCACCAAAGGGAGGAATTCACAGGGCACATTTATCCTTCTTGCAATACCCTAGACAATGTTTCTAAGCATGAGTGTACGGACACCTTGCTGTGCATTATCCATAAAGATTTGGAGACCCAGGGATTTACAGTGTAATAAAGCATCACTAGATCAACATATTCAACTGTCTTTCTGCTCTTTTGATGCTAGTATTAGTGTTTGCAAGTGACTGGGAGAGTAAACACCAAAGAAATACAGATAAAGGGGGTTTTATAGATGGTGAAATGGAAAAGAACAACGGCAGCTGAAAGAGCCAACTGGAGTTTGGTTCCTAGCTCCCAAGATTGGCATTTCAAAACTTGCAATAACTCCAGACTCAGAGAAATCCACTGCCCTCTTCTGGCCTCTCTCTGAGCAGCTGTATGCACATGTATATACACACTGATGCAGATGCAGACACACACAAGTAAAAACTTTGAAATGATATTTTAAAAGAAATAAATTTGTAGGCAAGTACATAATTACCTCTAATGGAGAAAAATGGACAGTTGTCCTTGTTGTAGGAATGTGCTTCTTTTGGGTATATGCCTAAGAGTGGAATTGCTGGATCTTGTGGTAGACTGATTCCCATGTTCCTGAAGAAACACCATACAGATTTCCAAAGTGGCTGTATGAGTTGGCACTCCCACCAGCAGTGGAGGAGTGTTCCCCTTTCTCCACATCCTCTCCAGCATAAATTTTCCTTGGTGTTTTTGATTTTAGCCATTATGACAGGAGTAAGATGGTATCTCAGAGTTGTTTTAATTTGCATTTCCCTAATGGCTAAGGATGTTGGACACTTTCTTATGTGTCTTTCAGCCATTTTAGATTCCTCTATTGAGAATTCTCTATTTAGTTCTGTATCCCACTTTTTAATTGGATTATTTGGTGTTTTGGAGACTAGCTTCATGAGTTCTTTGTAAATTCTGGAGATTAGCCCTCTGTCAGAGTTCATAACAGCATTACTTATAATAGTCAGAACCTGGAAACAGCCTAGATGCCCCTCAACTGAAGAATGGATAGAGAAAATGCAGTACATTTACACAATGGAGTACTACTCAGCAGGGAAAAATAAGCAATGGAATCTTGAAATTCGCAGGCAAGTGGATGGAACTAGAAGAAACCATTCTGAGAGAGGTAACCCAGTCACAAAAAGACAGGCATTGTATGTTCTCACTTATATGTGGATTTTGGACATAAAGTAAAGGATTGCCAGCCTGTAGCCCAGGTGGCAAGAGAGGCTGGTAAACAAAGAGGGCCCTAAGAGAGACATACATGGTCTCCAGGAGAAGGCGAATAGGACAAGATCTATTCTTGAGCAAATTGGGAGCATGGGGAGGGAGGGAGAGGGAATTAGGAGAATGAGAATGGGAGAAGAAGAGGGGTGAGGAAGACATGATGGTACATGGAGTTTGAGTTGGGGAAAGAACAGAAGAGAGCAAGATAAGAGATAATATAATAGAGGGAGACATTATAAGTTCAAAGAGAAATCAGACACTAGGCAAATGTCTGGAGAGCTACAAAGATGATACCAACTAACAATGTAAGCAACAGAGGAGAGGCTACCTTAAATGTCCTCTCCTGATAATAAGGTTGATGGCTAATTCATATGCCATCATACAGCCTTCATCCAGCAGCTGGTGGAAGTAGAAACAGACACCACAGTTAAACTATAAACTGAACTGAAATCCAGATGCAGAGAAGGAGGAGTGTTAAGCAAAGGGGTCCATACTAGGCTAGTGAAACCCATAGAAACAGCTGACCTGATCAAGGAAAACCTCTTGGCCCCCAGATTGATAGCTGGTAAACCAGGATGGGACTGATCCAGACCCCCTGAACCTGGGTGTCAGTGAGGAGACCTTGGAAATCTATGGGGACTCTTATAGTGGATCAGTACTTATCACTACCATAGGAATGGACTTTAGGAGCCATCCCACATGGAGGGATACTCCCTAAGTATAGACACAAGGGGGTTGGCCTAGGCACTTTCCCAAAGAATATGGCAGATTTTGAAGACCCCTATGGAAGGCCTCACCCTCCCTGGGGAGCAGAATGGGTATAGGATAGGTAGGGTGTTATTTGGGGGGAAGGGAAGGGTGGGAGGGAGAGGGACCTGGGATTGACATATAAAATAATTTCCTTTCTAATAAAAAAAGAAAAAAAAGAAAAAGCCAATAAATAAATAAATAAATAAGAAAATTGGGAAATATTAAGGAATCAATTAAACAACATAAGTTGTTGCTGCATTGGTAATAGAAATCCATAATATAATAAAGGAGTCTGTAGCTTTTGTGGAGGAAATTAGGAAGATATTATCAGGGAGGTCAAACTTATATCAATTAAATAAGATAATCTGCTAGAAGACACTTAGCAATCCCTCACATGTTGTAATATAGGAAATCAACAATGACAAGCATGACAGATGCACACAGTTGCTGTTGTCTTTAGACAGACTATTGTTTTTGGATTAGGTTCTTAGACATGAAAACTCCAGGAGAACACAGTTGAACCATAAATAAATAAGACACACAGCAAGCAGGTTCATGTAGCTGAAGCTGCCAAGGTAGATCAAATGGGGGATTCATTTTCTATTACTGCTATAACAACACATCGCATGCCTCACAACTTAAAATGATACAGACCTATATGATCTTACAGTTATGGAGGTCAGAGATCCAACAGAAATTTCAGCACACTAAATTCAAGGGGTTTGGAGAGTGGCAGTCTCTTCAGGACACTTGGGGAAAGTCTCAGTTCTTTTACTTTTCAAGTATTAGAAGTGGAAATCTGTGTTTCCTTTAATTCTTGATATTTAAAGCAAGCAAAGTTGGTTGGATCCGTTCCATTCTATTTATGGACTCTAACCTCCAAAACATCTTTTCCTTCCTCTTATTGCATGGGGCCTACTTAGTAATACAGGTAAATCTACTATTGTAAGACATGCTGATCGACAACTATCAATACATGCGTAATCTTGATTTCTCTTTACTGTGCAAGTGAGAATGCTAAAGAACCCCTGAATAATGTTGTAGTTTTAGAAAGGACTTGTTGTGATTACCACAGGAGACAACCTGCCTTCCAGTCATAATAAGACTGAGGAATCATCAGCTTCCAGGAGACAAGAGGAAATCAGATGTTTCAAAAACCGACAGCAATGCCCTCACCCCTATTTGTCAAGGTGGCTCTTTAATCCCAGATAAAGCACAGCACAGATCTACATCATTTGCTTTACAGATATGAACACTCATGTGAATTTCTACACGTGGCTCTTGCACAACCTTTATTTATGGCATAGTGACTGAATACTCAACTTTTGTTATTTGTGGATCTTTGCCTTTGAAAGCATCTGCATGGCTTTCATCTCTCCAGAGTGCTAAGGGCTTTATGCAAAAAAAAAATTATAAGGGTTACTGGTACTTTCAGAGTGTTGCAGCCAACTGGAAATTAAAAGCTTCCCTCTCAACCTCTACTTCACCTTCTGAAGCAACCTGAAGACATATAATATGGGGTCTGACATCAGGGAATGACAGCAGGTAGAAAGCTCTGCAAAACTATTAAATGCTATCATTGTAGTCTATTTCTGAAAATATTGACAACAAAGAAATATTATTAACTATCACTAGCTGCAATTCCCAGAAAGAAGGCAATGACCAGGAAGGGATCGGTGTGTAAATGAATGCATATTTACATCAAGAGAAGTCATTTCACAAATCAAAACAAAGGCTGCCTTAAACTTCTCCTTGATAAATGGTCTTGGCAGCTTCCAAATAAAACTCTTTTATTAATAATACATAGGAAAACTGAAGACAGAAGGGGGAAATAGTGTTGGCCTCTCAGAAACCAACTTTCCTATCTAGGCCATGAAAATGCAATGCTATATCTGATCAAATCTGTTCCTGAAAAGAATCTGAAATATGTCCTAGGTATTGGCAGAAAGTCTTTACTTGGCCAATGTAAGCACTCCCATGCTGCTTACACAGACATCTCTGGAGCTTAATTGTTGTCCTTGAGGTATATCTTAAAGATAATTGTATGTTCCATGATGTACCATGTGCACAGTGTACCAGGTGAAATCCAAATTATTGCATAACATAGGAAACCCAAATACTTTGTACAGAGTGAGAACATCTATTTAGTTGACATTGTATTTATCTAGACCCTGCTTGTCTTTTACAATAGAGAATTCTATCCGATTTTGTGTCTTGGAGAAGAGTTGTATAATACCTTCCAAAGTTTATTTGCATTGCTTGATTGTTTTTGTAAGAATCCTCCTTCTGTTTCTACTTATTTTTCTGAATTTGTTTCTGTTCATACTAAATTTAGTTATATATTGGCAAGCCCATTAAAAATTCACTTTTCCTTTATTCATTTTTCCTTTTTTAACATACTATGTTTGCACATTAAAATTCCTGTCTACAATCATCTTTGAAGCACAGATGAGCATGCTGAAGAAAAATTAATGAAGTGATCTTATGTGCTACTACATATGTGCTACTATTTCACAGAAAAAAGGTGATAGTAGGACAACTGAAGGAAAGCTTTTGAATGAAATATTTTTTAAATGCAAGAATGTACAGATCACAGAGCAGGAAGAGACTTTGTTCTCTTTTGCCAACTCCCATCACCGTTCCTCATTTGCTAAAAGCACTGCATCATTAGTTTCCCAAAACCATTGATAACTTTCCTCTCTGTTACATGAGATCAGAATTCCACTAAGCCAGAAAGGAGAAAGTCAATGTATTTAAATAGCATAGGATTCATTTTAATTTGCATTCTTGTGCCATTGGGTGCAGTAGTGACTGCTTGTATTCTCAGTATTTTGGAGCTGCGGTAGGAGAATCATGATTTCCAGTCTAGCCTGTACTACAGGGTGAAATCCTATTTCTCATCTATCTATCCATCTACCCTCTCCCCTTATATGTGTGCTTGTGTGTGTATGTCCATGTATTAAGATGTACCCGTATTTACATAGAAAATTAACTTATATGTTCATACTATAGTTTGAATACAACAAAAATAATCTGAATGAGTAGAATTATGCACATCTCTACCTTGCATAAAAAGAAATCTATTGTTCTTTTCCTTTGCTTTCTCAAATTTTCTTTCTTGCTTATATTAATTAAACTTCTGCTTTGACTTTGGAGTTCCTGTGGTCAAGGAAAGGGAGGGAAAAGAGGACATTCAATAGATCCAAATCTTGACAAGTCCTGTATGAAGAAATGGAGGCTACTCTTCTGCCTAGCCAGTTTCAAGTTGTGAGAATCTGTACCCCAGTAACCACACAGCTGCAGAGACAGAGAACAACAATGGGCCAATCAAGCACTTGAGAAAGACCCTTATTTCACCTTGGAAAAATATTTTATGTAATTGATTTCTTGTGCCAGTACTTTCTGCGAAAATCATTGTATCCCAGTTTTATTTATCCTGAAATACAAACTTCATCTGCAACCTGTGGTATGCTGTTACTCCAACAAAATTCATCTTTCTTTTTCCATATAAATTACTCAGTTCTCTGAAGAAAAGATAACATCTCTGAAGACTAACCTTAGACATGAAGGGGATCTCTTTAAGACACCTTCCATGATTTGTACAGCAACAGCAATACAACATAAGATATACTGAGCATCCCTGAGACACTAATGAGGCATTGAAAGCACATAGAAACAGTGTCCTTCTCTAAATGCAAAATCAACAGCTAACAGAGACACCAGCCAGAAATGTATCCTTCTTAGCAGAAGGGACCAAAGTTATTTCTGTCACTTATAGTAACATCACGTTAAGTGAGAAAAAATTACACAAAAATGCTCAGATTAAGAAACAAGCCCTTATTCAGGGTCATGCCCTCCAAACTGTATGGTACATCAAATATAGCCATCAATCATCCACCATAGATTCCCATTCATTGTAACATCCTCTGGTTATATCTTTTGTATTGACTATTGTATGCAAATAAATCATGACTAGTTTCAGCCACAATCCTGACAGATACAGTAAAGTCAGAGTGGAAAAATGTTGCCAATAATATGTATGGAAGTTGGTTATGATATGATCTGGAGTCTAAAACCAGAGACTCTGAAGTCAGACCAGAGCTTGGTTTGTTCTGAAAGGGAGTACAACTCCATTAGAAGATAGATAGGAATTGTATACTTAATAACATTTCCAGTGTAAGCATGTTGCAGACTGCACTGGGTTCTTTGAAATTTTCATCTTAATCTAGGAATAGTCTCTGCTTACTTGCTTTTCAACCATTATCACAGCTCCCACTTTCTCCTTCATATACATATACAATTCAAGTCAAATGTCACAACCTCTAGTGATTTTGTGAGTTTCCATGTCACAGCACATTGTACTACCATTCTTTTTCAGGCAATGGTTTAAACTCTCCTTCCAAAAATGCACTGATAATAATCTTATCTGATATAATGTTTTATTTAGTCTTGGTTCTGAATATCTACAAGATATGGGGACCTCACAATGAGCATTGTAACTGCTTCTTCCCATGCTTCCTCCCATTCATGCAGACATTCCACACAGCAAGCAAAACATTGGCTTATTGAAGATAAGAGTACGTGACTTTCAATAGAGAAAAGCTGATTGTGTAGCTGTATAATAGGGTTCACAAAGGTTCAAAGTTAAAAGGAAAGAAATTAAACATGTTGTTCAGTAAGACGACTGAGAGAATAATAGAGACAGGAGCACCTGCAGCTGGATAAGCAGTCAGGGTCGGCAGATGGGACAAGGAATCTTTCTATTAAAATAATCACTTAGCAAATGGATGCCTGCAAGTTCCCCACAACTAAGATATGAAAACATGATGGCAACAAAAAAATAAATAAAATAAAATAATGACCCTACCACATGTAAACAAAGTAGCTACTCTCTAGAAAGGAAAAACCAATGGGAAATGAAAAGAATGACAACACTTCAGTGAAGGTAGATGACTCAAGTGTTCAGAAACCAACTTTTCCATTTACAAAAGGTGCTTTTATTTCTACCAAATCAAAAATACCCAAGGTTCCAACAAAAAAGATTTATTTTTTTAACTACAAAAGGAATGACATTTCATAGAAACTGAAACACTTTGTTTTGCAAGGTGTCTACTCTGAGCCAAACACAATTTAAGGCACCAGAGACATAGGAGATATTGAAACAACATCCCAGGACTTACAGAATTACTGGCATTATTTAAGGCGGTAGACAAGGTCAAATACACAAATTAAAAATTAAGTGGTTACAAGTGCTAGGATCAAAAATGAAGTTGGTGGGTAGGAATCTTGGCGATGTGATTTTGTGCATGTTTGTCAGAGAAACTCACACCAAAAGAGTGCTACTTGTCTAGTAACCTAAAGATGTAACAGAACAAGCAATTGACAACTAAAGAAAGTCAAGAACCCCAAGATTTAGTTTTCAAAAGACAGAGGATGCATTTCTGATCATATTTGTTCACTCCTTATAACTTTTGAAGAGTAAGTTAAATATGGCAATGGAGTGTATTTCTAATCAGTTTGTCTAATCCCTTAAGTTATTATAAAATAATATAGATACAGCGTTAATCACATTCCAAACATATTACAGGAAAGCTTATCATTGCTCACACAGACCAAAGGAGATACATGTATTTAGTCTTTGGTTCTTTAACAGTGGCCAGTTCGGCTATTTAGAAAGGAAGTAGAATCACAAAGTTGTGATATAATAGTAACCATCCAAAGTAGTTGTTAAAAATTAATACTGAAAATGTTGACAATATAAAAATAATTGGCCTTTCAGATCTTATGATTTAAGGGAAAAGGAGCCACTGAACAGAAAAGTGATGAATTTTTGGGTTTCCTCCATAGACTACAAGAGAGTATTTTCTATCTATTCATAGTTGACAACTGTGTTTTTACCATGAAACTCTTGATAAATGTAAACAGATCCCTACCCAATAAAAATCCTCTTTATTTGTAGAATTTACATGTTTTGGACCTGCACATGCCATTAATATGCACAACTCTTCCCAGAGCCAAGTGGCAGATGTACCATGCTGATGAGAATGCCTCCCTGCCTTCCAGTCTCCAGTTCATGCCTGAATTCACAACACCTCATCAAAATGCTCTGTTGGCATGGTCTCTTCTAGCAGTGGCCAAATTATCACTCCTAAATTCACACTAACAGGACAGCCAGACAGACTTTTGACCATGATGGTTCATCATGGGTGCTCAGAGATAACACATCTTAGGAGCAGAGTAGTTCAAATGGTCTTTATTTCAGAAAGCTCTAAGAGGTGATGAGCACCATAACCATTAGTCTTGGCAACCAAACAGAAGTTAGGGTCTCCTGGGAAAGAGGCCTCAGGTGCTTGTGAAGGGTAATCTGACTGCACACTTTGAGGAGTGAAGAAAGGTCTCTGTAGGTGGCTCGATTGCCTGGCTGGGACATCCAGGACAATCGAGGGTTACTTGGGACAAGAAAGGGAGCCAAATGCAAGCTTCCTTCAGATTTCGACTCCTGAAAGTGGATGCAATGTGACCAGCTGATTGAGGCTCCTGATTCCTTTATGTCCCCAGTCTAATAGACTGTGCTCTTTGACTGTAAGTCAAAATAAATGTTTCCTCCTTTAATTTGCTCTTTCCAGTGCATTTTATCTTAGCAATGGGGGGAGAAGACAATTAACACTATCCATAAATTGACTTCTAGGTCAACACTTCGGTCTGATACTATTGGACCAATGAAATTCAAATACAGCTACAATCATTTCTGTAGCTAGTCACCATGAACATCACTGACAAAGAAATAACTCCCCAACCCCCTGGAGCTGTCTCCCTCTTTATCTCCTTAGAAGACCTTCGATATTTTATTTTCCCTTGTCTTCTTTTTCAGAGTCAGGTCAACCCATTTTGTTCCCCCCAGACTTATCAGTTTCAATATTTCAGTGTTCTTGCCATGTCATTACAGTTGCTGCCTTTTGCTGGCAGAAGCAATCCTCAGATCTGTGTTATTCCTTTGCCTTTGTTATACCTCTGTGAACTTCTAGACAACAATGAATGCAAAACTGAACATAAATTATGCTGAGCTTTCTCTGTCTGTCTGTCTGTCTGTCTGTCTCTCTCTCTCTCTCTCATTCTCTCTCTCTCCTTCTAACAGCTATCTCATTTTATGTGAGACTGAAATTCAGTAATATTAAGAAAAAGAGTTGATTTCAAAATTCTCATTATTCATTCTCCTATGTCCATAATTTTTTCTTACAAAACATGAAAACGAAAAGAAACCCCATGATTACAAATGAAAACATTCATGAAGTCAGAGGTAGCTACTCTGCTAAGGAGCCACTATGTATAGTGAGACCTGTCCCCATCCATGATCCAGATTCTTGTTATTTTCATGTCTTGCTCCAGCTAGTTTGCACCTTTTGCACCTTTCTTTTTCTCCACAATACGCATGGATTTTTTAAATAATTGTAATTAACAATAATGAAAATTATCCCCTGTTCATTTACTACATGCTGCTTATTAAGTAGCACATCCACTAGAACTGCTATTTGACTCTTGGCTCTTGTTAGATGAAAGAGATTAACACAAAGCTGGTTTTATTTTTTAATTTTTTTTAGTTATTTTTTTTGTCCAACTGCTCCAGACCATGATTAGCAGGGGCAGGGTCCATTTAATGTTTCTGATAGTTACAAAATACAACTAGCAATTGTGTATTTTGTATAATAATAATACTCATATTTTAATAACTATTTAAACAACCATGATCATTGTGCTTTAAAAATAAAACACATAAAGACAAAAGTGCAATAAATATAAATATATACATGAGTGCTTGGAAAAACACTATTCTCAACCCTTTGAACCTCTTAAGAAAGTAAGAATGGTCACAGAGACTATGGCAACATGCACAAGGCCTGCCTAGGTCCAAGCCAGCGCTAGTGCTGAGAGAAGGAAGCAGACATAAGCTCCTGTCTCTAACCAAGGAGCTACCTCTCACTGACAACCACTTGAAATGAAGAATTGGATTTTCCCCAACATGCCCAGTATATTACTGGGTATATTAGCCTCACCTAAGGGTTTATATGTCACCACACCCGGCAGTAGTTGGCGAACACAAAATGAAAGGTACTCCTGGAGAAATTCTATCTCATTTTTTTTTTTTTTTTGCAGTTTTAACTTACTGGTCTTTTGCTTGTATATTGGAACTTCCAATTTTGTGGCTTTTATATGGTGTGGTGTAGTGTGTGTGTGTGTGTGTGTGTGTGTGTGTGTGTGTGTGTGTGTGTGTTGTGTTTTTTCTTTTTCCCCTTTCATTGTTGTTGTCAATTTTCTTTTATGCCTGTTTGTTTTCTAAAGAGAAAAAGAAGGAGTGGCATTAGATCGAGAGGTCCAGAAAATCTGGGAGGTGATGAGGACAGGAAATCTGTAAGTAGAAAAATAATACAAAGACAAATATTTTCAATAAAAAGAAAGACAACCATAATGATTTAAATTATCCTATTCCATATTTTAATGAAATATATTACATATATACAAACAGGCCTATATAAATAATTCAATATGCTAACTTGAATAGAAGGGAAGAAAAAAATTACTGTCTTAGGTCAGACAACCCCAGAAACATAGTCAGGGAAGTCAGATTTGGGCACATGCACCTTATTAAGGAGAAAGAGAAAAAGATGGGTGGGTCTGGGCAGAAATGGGAGCAAAATGAAGATAATGTTATTCTTAGTTGGAGCCCACCTTCCACCCCAGTCTATATTGGGCTTCAGAGTTTCCCATGTAGTGCAGTCATTACTGGGTACTGGTGCATGCTGATGATTGAATGTGGATAAGGTAAGGTAGAAATAAAATCACTTCGTTTTATGTTCATGTTAATTCAATCAATTTTTAAAATTGGCCTCATTCTAATATTGGAAAATCTATAAGTTAACTTAAACATGTGATTTCACTCTTTCAACCTTGATGTTCTGAATCAAGTTTTCCCAGTGAAGGACTAGTATCTAATTCATAAATGTTCTAAGTTTAAAATATAGACTTGAGGTTGAAGACATTAAAACACATAAATTTTATCTTTCTAATATTTGCTACATGCTAAAAGAATATTTTCTTACCCAGTGTTCAATAGCCAACACCACAAATTCACAAGAAAATTTAAATTTGGATGCATTATATAATAAAATGTATCATTAAAATTAAATTTACCTATTCCCCCTTTTAAAAAGCCTTTTTTTCATAAGCTACTATGAAATTGAAAATTGTATTATATGTTTATAGCAGCAGTGTTTTAAAACATTCCTCTGCAATAGGGTTTTATGTGATGATGGAAATATACTATACCAGCATGGCCTATTGCAGTAATCCCTGTCATGTGTGACCCTTGAGCCCCTAGAATGTCACTATTGAGTCTTAGGAAATGGAATCTTAATTTTAATTGTTTAAAAGTGCATTTAAACCTACCCCTGTGGCTCATGGCAGCCATATGAGATGGTACAATTGGACAGAATACTGAAAGATTGGTCACATTAATGTACAAAGGATCAGGGTTTTTAACTTCTTGAAAGTTAGCCATGGTTATCTATAAAAGGCTGCCAAGCTCTTATTCCAGACAAAGTCAGTTCTCTGCAGGAACATACTTGAACAGCAAGAAGTCATCATTCATGGTGGTATGGGCTAGGTAAAGGGAAGAGAGGAGGAGCACATTCACTGTGAAAAGTAATTTATATGAAAAAGAATTGGTACACACACAAAGACTCATGCTAAAGGAAAGTTGAAAAGAATACAGAGTATCTAAATATTTACATCCATCAATAGAATTATTATAAATTAAGAGCTGATATAATATGATATATTACGACACAAGTAGATATAATATGACACAAGTAGAATGGGTAGAAATTCAAAGAGCATATTGCTACCTTTCATACCATGATTTTGTGAAATATATGAAAATTTGGGAAAGTATGCATTGAAATAAAAAGGCCACTTTTAGGCAGGCATAGTAGTATAAACCTATAGCCTGATCACTAGAGAGAACAGGTAGAAACACTATGACATAGTCAAGGACAGGCTACTCAAAACTATACAACACTGTGTCAAATAGAGACCTGAAAATGGTAGAGAGATGATAACTTTATGTGGTTTCCTAAAGGAGTTTGAAGGAAGAAATAGGGAGTGGACATGACTCAAATACATTGCACACTTTCTCAAAGAATACATTTTTAAAACAGCAAATATTTCAAATATTTTATTCAAATGGAATAATAATTGTATGTTAAAATATCCATATAATTCTGCTTCAAAATCCCTTATCAGCGAGATACAGTGTGGCATGGCTTTAATGCCAGCACTCAGAAAGCAGAGACACACATATCTCTGAGTTTGAGGTCAGGTTGGATACCTAGTAAGTTTTAGGGCAAGTATTGAGGCCCAATGTCAAAACAAAACAAAATCAAAATCAAAAATTTAAACAAAACAACTGTAGAACATTATAATTTTCATTTTGTTTTATGTGGACATCTGGGCTTCCTCTTGTCCTGCACTAGTACTTGCAAACTGGTGCCTTAAACTTGAGAAGGGAAGAAGAGGAAGTATACAGAGGTCATGAGGGAGTTGAGTCAGGTGAAGAATAGAAGAAACGGTATGTGATAAGTAGGGTTTTATTTTGGGGGTGTGGTAGGGGAGGAATGGAGGGAGAAGGGAACTGGGATTATCATGTAAATCAATCTTGTTTCTAATTCAAATAAAAAATGATTACAAAAAAACTTTGGGGCAGATAAAATTCCCAGACAAACAATTCCAACTCAACCTTTATCTCCACCAAGAACTATTAGGTGGGCAAATTTATTTTAGGAATGAGGAGTAAGAAAGTGCTATGATTCACAATGGCATAACCCATCATCTCCAGTTAAATTCCAAGGACATTCTAAAAGCTACTGGCTGAGACATGGACATAAATGCATGCATACTTACATACACACACACACACACACACACACACGCACAGATCATTAGGAAACCCAGAGCACCAGTATGATAATACAAAAGCTATCAAAATTGTACATTTCACCAATAAGCTCATGTCAGCTAGTTTTCAGTGTAAAATGTGATTTAAAACTCTATTCAATTGGTCACATGCATACAATTACATACATATATTAATAATAGAACAGTGGAATTTGTAGATATACATTTCCATATAATATTAGATTAGAAAAGAGTGCCCATTGGGACTTAATGACCTTCTAATGCTTTCATCATGAATACAGAAATTATAATAATTGACAAAGAAAAGATGAAAATCAATTTAGAGAAATAAGTGCTTTTCTTCATATACTGCAGTTTCAGCCTGAGTCTTCATGAGTGGCTTTCCTTGGGCCTAGAACTGCAAACCCGTGGGCTGTTCTTTCACATAGGAATTCTAATAAGAATATAAATTATTTTTATACTGTGTGAACACCATATTTAAAAACAAGTCCATGAAAGCTCTCAGGTTCTTAGACTCAAGAGTACTCCAGCTTCCCCCTTTTGATACACTGAGGTTGTTACACATGTTTTGTGGAAAAGAATTAGAGCAGGTCTAACACTCACTTGCCTTGAGCTTGTCCTGAAAGACAACAAAGCATGTAAGGTACAAAGAAAAGGAAAGCAGATTGCCATCTCATTAGGCAGATGACTGAAAATTCATTAGAATGTGCCTGTAAATGTAACTGCCCCTCTACTTCACTTTTGCTTTCCTTAGGACCTGCATATTCTGAACAAGGCTTTTAGCCGCTGTATAAATTATGTTTTCCTTAGAAAGAAGCAATAAGTAATCAGAATAGCCTCAGCAGGCAGCAGTATCCATAGAAAGCTAAATTTATGGGGAAATAATTGCTATTAATAATTATAATGATTGCTATGCAGAGAAAAATGCCCTCCCCTGAAGCCAGCTCCTTATCTTATACTGTGAGCTTCAAAGATCCTGGTTTTCAGTTTTTTTTCAGTTTCCAACAACCACTTAATTTATTTCCATGTTGATACTGGAAAGAGGAAGAATGTCATTTTGTTAGATATTATGGGAGGGGAAAAAGACAAGAAATATGTCCCACACCTTGTTTTAACTATCTGGTTGACTGCCAAATCCTGAAATTTTTCTTTATACAATGCTTTTGATTTATTTTTCACCTCAGTTTTTACTCAACTCTTTGTGCTGAACATAGTTCCCCATTCTAACATACTTATTTTGAGCACATGGGAAGAATAGTCTTGGCTATGGACACAGTGTGGTCTTCTGTTACAAGAAAACACCAGTTTGCCTTCAAGCTACAATATTATGGCTTTGCTCTGCCTTCTCTCTAACAGAAAGAACTGGAGATTGCTTTCATGAATGAATATTTCACTTATGCTCACTGCTGTGCACAAGCAAGAAAATGTAATTTTGCAAGTACAGTATGGATGTTCAATGTATCATGAGTGGGTAATCCAGTGTAAAAGGATGGGCTAAAGGACTCCATGGGCTAAAGTAGATGTTCCTGGAGGGGCCACTTCAAGATTGAAATGTGGAGTCAGGGACAAACACATGAAAACCTGGGACAATGACTTCCCTTCCACAGGTCCCTAGTTAACTTTCCTCCGTCTGTCATATGAAAATGAAAACATGAGACACCTCTTTACATACAGATAAAAATGAATTTATCAACAAAGGAAGGCAATAAATGGCTACTAATAGGGATTAAAAAATGGCCCAAAATAATTTGGTTCTGTACTAACTATATCCCATTGTCTCTATATTATTGACTTTCTAATAACACTGTGGTAAACCAGTGTCTTCCCTCCAAAATTTAATTTCCATCTAAATATGAATCATTAATCCCTGTGTTTCCTTATACTCCTTATTGCATATAATATGTTTCCTCAAATAGACTATATGTATATATATTGTCACTGGGGTATATCTTGCCTACAATCTCACAGGTTTGCAAACTCACACAAAAGAACAAAAGAATGAAAACTAAGATTCTAGGGATATCAATAGTCAAATCAGGCAACATGCTCACCTCTAAGTGATCCCTTTTGTACCAAAAATTAACAGTGTCACAGAAGTGGAAAAATTATAGAAACTTATTCTGGAATTAGACTGAGTGAAAATAAGGCAGCATGCAGAAGTTTTTTTTTTTTTTTTTTCATTCAATAAATATCTTGGCCACTGATGCTGGTGATTTCAGGGACATCTTATTTAGTCCACACAACACTAAATAATCAGAGAATGCCTCTGGCTTCCATGTAAATGAGACTGGTGTCTGGGGAGATAGACCATTCATTTCCAGAGTAGTTTTATATTTCTTTTCTATTCTTCTGGCATTCTATTTTGAACTGGGTGTCATCCCCCATAAGTCTTCCCAAATTTCAGATTTATAAGTAGACTTGTGGCCAAGAGGATAAGAAATTGACCTGAACATGATGCTTAAATGCCTGGCACAGACATGCAGACCAACTTCAAAATGAAGAATGAGAGTAAGTGGAATAAGGCACCTTCGTAGCTTTGTTCTGGAGGAATAAAAACTTAGAACTGAGTAGGAATGCTTTACAATTATTCTTAAAAGACTGTTTTACACTATTTAGATGATTAGTACAAATAACTTTTTCTTAGCATAAATTCGATATTTAATATATCTTGTACTTTCTTATTTCTTATTTTTGCAGTGTGTGATCACATAGTTTATAGTCAACAGTGACAGAGGTTTACACCTGAACCACTGACATTAATACGTCCTTTCTGTTCCAGGAGCATTCTTGCCCAGAGAAACAAAAGTTGCAAATGTTATTTTTTTTTCAGAAAATTTTCAGAAAGCCATTAAATGTCATGCAATTGATCAATGTGCAGACAGAGAAGATCAAAGAAATGTTTCCTCCCTAGGGTCCTAAAACTACTTATTCTCTCACATTGAAATTCCCATCTTACTTTATGCATCTGCGGAATATGCCAACATGAACTATAGTTAGTTAGTTCTTACTTCACAGGCCCACTTCTAAAGATGGGATCCAAAACTTTCACATCTGCTGTTGTTGTTCTTCCAAACCAGAGATGCTACTAAAGGCTCCATCGAGGTAGTGATATACCTTGCCAGGTTTCCCTAAAGAGGTCTTTTTGATGGAAGACTATTGTCTTGATTATAGTTCTACTCTTACGATAAAATGTTATTGCCAAGACAACTTATAAAGTAAAGGGCTTAGTTTAGGTTTTACAATTTAGAAAACTAGAGGGTTAGAGTCCATGATGGGTAAAGTGAACGCAGGGCAGCAGAAACAACTAAAACCTCACGTCTTAAAGAGCAAGAGAGACAGGTGGATAGAAGAATGGAGAAGGAGGGAGAGACATGGTTGGAGAGGGAGGAAGTGAGAGAAAAAGTAGGGGAAGAGAGAGAGGCTGAGAATGTTGTGGCGTTTTCAAATTTCCAGATACACATCCTCCTACAGGGCCACACCTCCTAAAACTTCCCAAGGAATCTGTCAACTGAGGCCCTAGCATTTAAGCAGATGAGCCTAGGGTAGCCATTCTTATTCATATTGCCACAGCTGTAGAGTCTAAACTCAGAAGCCATAAGTTTAACCACACTACTCTAACATGGTGCCTATATGTTGTTGCTGAATGTGTAGAAGGATTATTTGAGGAGGTTTTTTTTTTGGGGGGGGGAGAAGCATGTTGAGTAAGTTATACTTTATAGTATTGTCCTCAAAAAGTATTTTTAAAATGCTTTAAATTACTATGAATCATATTAGTAAGCTCTATTAGAGCTATAAACTATGCTATTTCTTCCTGATTGTCAATGTCTTCTTAAAGAATATTTCTAAGAATAATAAAGGAGAAAAAATGGAGGGCTGAGAAATAAATGTTCAAATCATTAGCAAAGAACTGAATTAAATTCAAACAACCTGATTATTCACTGATGCTCGATGAGTAAAATTTCAAACTCAGATTCTATAAACTGTTTTCTGGTGAAGCTATATTTGAAAGAATCCCAGCATTTAAAGTTGAGTTTGTGCCTCATCAGCTGTGAATGCTATAAAAGATAAATATCACTTGTTGAATTCATGCAAGTAAAAAGAAATACCAAGCATTTAACATATTGGGCCACTAATATTTATTTTAAGGTTCTTAAGGGCTTTTCAAGTATCTTCAGTAAATGGTTTTCCAGCTATCTCCTTGAAAGAGTTGTCTTTCTAAAGTGTTGGGCATTTGTGTGCCCAATCTCTGTGTCTGAAAATTTGAAAGCCCCATGACTGAATTAATCAAGAATCAATATTGAAACTCAAGATTTAGATTCCTATTCATGGTTGGCAAGACATAAGGAGAAGAATATCAATTACTATTGTGTCTTGTGGAGAAAAATAATGCAAATAGATGCCACCTTAGAGACTCAAACATTATAGATGTAGCCTGTCAGGACCCTAATATCCCAGGGGACTCTCTGCTAAAAAGAAGTTATATTCAGTAGACTGTTGGCAGAGTAAGTGGCAATCTTTGAATTTCAGTTTTAGTCTGCCTTTGAGGAATAAAAAGACTTTTTCCTCGTATACAAGATGGGATAACCTACAATTGCATCTGAAGGCAGAGCATTTCTGTAGACAAGAATGGTTCAAATGGAAATTAAGGACAAAAGGTAGCCTGATGATTTGGGGTTTGATCCTGCTGGGCAGTTAGACAAAATAGATTGTGAAATGGTTTTGCCTACAACAAAGGCCTACCTGAACACCAGCGCATTAATCACAGACAGTTTTAATTACTGTGATATTGATTAGTACAGCAACTATGCAGAGCCTAAGCCAGACACTGTGCTTTACTGAGCTAGCTTTTTCTTTTCTCTCTCCCTCTCTATCCTCAGTTCATGAACAGCTGGCTTAACCAGAGTCTATTTTAAGAACCTAAAAGGAGCAAAGACGAAGAAAGTAAAGTTGAAGATTGTGCAGGGCTACATTGAGGAGATTTGGAAGAACTGAATTCTTCAAAGAATATTCTAGAAAGTTTTGTACCTCTGGGTATTGACTCTGTCAGTTCCTCTCAGCAAGTTCATGATTATGACTACTCAGTTTTCTTCCCTGGGTAGAATATGTGTAGTTATTTCTCAAGATGTATATTTTGGCATAATTCAAGAACTGTGTTTGGACATCATGTCTGTTTGGAGCTGTTGGGTATTCCTCTTTTTGGAACCCACTGTCTTATCATAACTACAGTTTGTGATAATGATATATAAATTCCTTGATGAACAGTCAAACGTGTGAAAAAAAAAAACATATCATGCTTACATATTTGGCCCCAGTGAGACATAGATGAACAGGGAATTGGAGTTTTATTATTTTTACTATAACTAATCTAAATAAAGGTAGTTTTAAGCCCTTACCTACTGAATCATAATGAAGTATAAATTAAAAGATTTTAACTTCAAAATTCTCACTTAACATGTTTTAATTTATTTTTATGTGTATATATGTATATGTGTATGAATGCATATCTCTATGGGGGTATGTACACACATCCACAGGTGTCCGCAGGAGCCAGAAAAGGGTCATATCTGCTAAAACAAGAGTAACAAGTAATTGTCAGCTTCCTCACATTGGTGCTGTACACCAGAATCTTGTCCTCTTTGAGCACAGCAAGCATTCTTAACTGCTGTGCTATCTCTCCAGCCCATGCTTTTGTTTGTTTTTTGAACTTTTTAATTGACTTAAGATATTTTATAAATATTGAAAATTTCCTATTCAGTTTTCCTACCCATGCTTCCCTCTAAATGAGCTCCCCAAGTGTAGAGTAAGAATTGTAACAGACTCTTCAGAGAGTAAGGAGGTAGACTAGCAAAGAAAATTTGATCTTCTTATGTGGCATTACTAGTTCTTCTGCCATCACAGATGCTGAAGCAGGTATATCTCATTGTTTTTCAGTCACTAAGTTAATGCCACCCAAGACATTTCAGATCATAATTGATGAATAATTCTCTAAATCTTTATATTCTTGATCATAAACTCTCTACATAGTATACCTCCACATCCTCTGCCAAAGCTTAAGTCTATCAGCTACTCAGTATGTCTGTGGCTCTATGCAGGACTATGGTTATTCGGATTTCCTTTAATTCCTCAGTGAGCACGAACTTTACAACACTGGTCTAGCCTTTTCTTCCTTGAACAAAATATACAGGCACCAGTCTAATCCCCTTTCACAGTATTGAACTGGCATTAAGACAAGTGGCACTTATCATACAGGACTGCATCCCCCCCCTTGGCTCTAGGATGTAAGACAGTTTATTAAGATTGTTGTGAAGGAAGACTGGAAAAAACACAGGCACTGGTAAGACTTCCCTGATCTTTGCTTTCTTCATTACCTTTTCTCTGAGGATGCTGCACTCAAGATAGCAAGCATTCAGAAAGAAAAGGGCAGTTTTGTCTATACAGTGAGTTTCAGGTCAGCCATGGCTTCATAATGAGACTCTGTCTCAAACACAAGAAAACAATAAGCCTATTAGACTGAACTGTAAATGAAAGTAAGGTGTCAACAGCTTATATAAATACCTACCTTGTTTTTGTTTGTGGCATGTTTCTGTGAAACAATGCTAAAATGTCTCATTAATCCTCTTAGTAAGTCGGGCGTTGGTGGCGCATGCCTTTAATCCCAGCCCTCGGGAGGCAGAGGCAGGCGGATCTCTGTGAGTTCGAGACCAGCCTGGTCTACAAGAGCTAGTTCCAGGACAGCCTCCAAAACCACAGAGAAAACCTGTCTCGGAAAAAAAATAATCCTCTTAGTAAACTTAAAACACGACTATAAACATTTATCTTTTATGATGAAATGTACATAGTTCAGTTGCCAACTTGACACAAACATAATGTCACCTATAGCAGGAAACCTCAATTGAAGAATTCCCCACATTAGATTGGTCTGTAGCCATGGTTGTGGGGCATTTTAAAAATGCTAATTGATTATATGGGGGGTAGACTACTGTTGGCAGTGCCATTCCTAGACAAGTGAGTCTGACCTGTACAAGAAAGCTGGCTGAGCAAGCAAGAGAGAGTAAGCCACTAAGCAGTATTCCTCTGTGGCCTTTGCTCTAGTCTCTGCCTCCACATGGACTCCATTCTTCCATGATGGACTATGGTCTGGGAAGAGTAAGAAGAAATATAATTTTCATCTTCCCTAGTTAGTTTTGTGTTCATAATATTTCATCAAAACACTAGGACATTAAATTAGGCCAAGATATGCATAGGCTTATGAAGGTGCAGTAAATTACTCAGATATCATCTAGCTAGTGTGTGATAAAACTCATTCACATCTAATAATGAGTGACATGAAAATGATGTATATAATTTCCATTATCAAGCACAAGAGAGTGAAGAAATACCTCCTGCATGTGTACCCACTCATGTAAAATAAATACCCAAGGACACAGAATCAACAAAAATCAAACATATAACATGGAACACCCATAGATTATTACTTACCTGCAGCACAACAATTGTGTTTGTTAGAATTTATGGTGAGTTTACCTGGCTAGAGATCATAGAGAGGATTTATGACCTAGTCACAAATACAAGAAAAAGGTCTTCTTAGAGTTTCTAGATAAAAAGTGTTTGTAGATAGACACAATCAAGCACCTGGGTCTTGAGGGAAATTATTTATATTAAGTCATTTTGCTCTTGACATATCTATTGTGGGCTTTGTTTATCCTGAGAAGCTATAATTAGTAAAGCACATAAATTGGAAGTGACCACAGGAAATCACTGCAAGACGGATGTTTTGAATTGATTTTGTGACTGGCTTTAAGTCAGGATTACTCTATTAAATGAAGAAATAGAGTCCAAAAGCACAAGGGATTTGGTCATTCTATCATCTGCTTATCAGAGACAGGGTGTTCCTGTTCAAGTGAGCTACTACTAAAGGATACTACATTGATGCTCAGGATCCAGAGACTGGGATTGAGCTGGCTGTTTCTTATGGAACAGCACAGCATTGGCAAAAGAGAATTATAGCTCAAAACCTTGAATAATAGACCTTCCTTGGATTACTTCAAACACTCACCAGCATCAATATATTTAGTCTTTCCTGCATTCTTAAGATGATCTTAAGTCTTTCATAGCCATTGACTGAGAGATCAATACATTGGACATAGAAGTTACAGATGTATAGTCAACTGAATTCTTGACCCAGCCATACCTCTTCTGGGAAAGTCAGCATGTTGACTAAGAGAGGACCTGCTAGGAAAGTAATAGGATTATATGAAGGAGTTGCTGTAATGGATGTTTCCTAAGCTTACAAATGATAGTTATGTTCTCTTGTCTAAGTGGTAACTCATGTGCACAATGAAGATAATAATTATATCGACTATGCATTTAATATAATGAAAATTCAATATATGTAGTTATATGTTTAAATTATATACACACAGAAAGCATAGAGATCCAAAACATAATATTTATAGAATTATAAAAGTACAAAAAGATCACACAGCTTAAAGCACCATTTATTGTTCTAATGTTTACATGAAATTTAGATTCAGTGGCCTACTAAATCAAATCAAGTTGATACATTAGAAATCCCTTATAGATCAATACTGGCAGCAAACAGATTCCCTACTTCAGTTCCCTACAGGATAGGGAAACTATTTTGCATTTAAGGTCTAGGCCAAAAGTCAAATCCAATATTATATCCCCAGTGAACCAGAACAATTAATTCCCCCAGAAGGATTGATGGATGTTAGGGTGATGATCTCTAGCCTGTCTCCATTTAAGTAGCAGAAGGTAGATTAGTGTTGAGAGAAGATGGATGGCTCTTGTAGAAGGACAGTGAATTATTTTTTACTTGATCCAGTGATTATATGTAGCCAGGGCTCTTGCTTCTCCTACAATCCCTTAATGCCTGCTACTTACATCATTCTGAAAACTAGTAGGCACAATTTTATTTAAATTCTTTAATTAC
Source organism: Cricetulus griseus (assembly GCF_003668045.3). NCBI lineage: Eukaryota > Metazoa > Chordata > Mammalia > Rodentia > Cricetidae > Cricetulus > Cricetulus griseus. The sequence goes on from NC_048597.1 coordinate 126,310,564, forward strand.
TACTCATATTTACATATCCATCCCCCAATTCCCTCACTCTCCCATCCTCCCATGTTCCCCAACGCCCCCCCCAAACCAATCACACAACTCTTCCACAGGGATAGTGAGGCCCTCCACCAGGTACGTTCAAAATCTGTTATATAGTTTAGGGGAGGGCCTAGGCCCTCCTTGCTGTATCTGTGCTTCAATACTATCCCTCCACCATAGGGAATGGGATCCCAAAGTCCAATTGTGCTCTAGGGGTAAAGACTGGCTCCACTGTTAGAGGTCCATTGACTGTCTTGGCCACCTAGGTGGCACCCACATTTAGAGGGCTTGGTTCTGCCTAATGCTTTCTGCAGCTTTATGACTAGTGTCTACATGCTCTAACTAGGTCAGGTAAACTGTTTATGTAGGTTTCCGCAGAACCATCTTGTCTTCTTTGCTCATCCCTCCTCCCTCTCCACAACTGGATTCCAGGGGTGACATTCAGTGCTTAGCTGTGGGTGCCTGTTTCTGTTTCAAACAGCTACTGGATGGAGGCTCTAGGAATGGTAACCAAGGTAGATACTAATCTCATTATAGGGGAAGGGCATCAATGGCATTTTATCCAGCACTGCTTGGATTCTTAGTTGGAGTCATCCCTGTGATTCCCCTAACTTTTCCCCTGTGCCAGACCTCTCTCTAAACCCGTACTGTCTTTCTCTATCAAGGCATCTCCTATCCTGCCCTCCTCTATTCATCCCCTGTCTCAGTCCTCTTGTTCTCCTCCCCCCTCCCATTCTTGACTTCTCCCCTCCATCCTCTCCACCCATGCCCTGTGTATCCACATTGTTCAGGGTTTCTTGTCCCACTCCCCTTATTCCAGGGACTACACAATTTTCTCTTGGGATCCTACTTGTTTTCTGTCTCCTCTGGCAGTGAGGATTTGTAGACTGGTAATCATTTGCTCTATGTATAAAAATCATATATGAGTGAGTATATACCATGTTTATTTTTTGTGATTGGGTTATCACACTCAGGATGGTTTCTTCTAGTTCCATCCATTTGCCTGCGAATTTCAAGATTCCAATTTTTTTTTTCTGCTGAGTAGGATTCCATTGTGTAAATGTACCAAATTTTCTCTATCCATTCTTCAGTTGAGGGGCATCTAGGTTGCTTCCAGGTTCTGGCTATTGCAAATAATGCTGCTATGAACATAGTTGAATAGATGCTCTTATTATATGAATGTGCATTCTTTGCATTTATGCCCAAGAGAGGAATTGCTGGATCTTGAGATAGGCTGATTCCCATTTTCTGAGAAACCACTATAATGATTTCCAAAGTGGATGTCCAAGTTTGCACTCCTACCAGCAATGGAGGAGTGTTCCTCTTTCTCCACATCTTCTTCAGCATAAACTGTCATTGGTGTTACTGATTTTAGCCATTCTGATAGGAGTAAGATGGTATTTCAGAGTAGTTTTGAACTGCATTTCCCTGATGGCTAAGGATGTTGAACACTTTCTCAAGTATCTTTCAGCCATTTTAAATTCCTCTGTTGAGAATTCTCTATTTAGTTCTGCACTCCACTTTTAATTGCATTGATTGGTGTTTTGGTGACTAACTTCTTGAGTTAATTGTTTATTTTGGTGATCAGCCCTCTGTCAGATGTGGGGTTGGTGAATATCTTTTCCCATTCTATGGGCTGGCATTTTGTCTTGCTGACTGTGTCCTTTGCCTTACAGAAGCTTCTCAGTTTCATTTATTAATTGCCAATGTCAATGTTTGTACTACTGGTGTTATGTTCAGAAAGCAGTCTCCTGTACCAATTTCTTCAAGGGTATCACCTACCTTCTCTTCCAGGAGGTTCAGTGTGGTTGAATTTATGTTGAGGTCTTTGATCCATTTTGATTTAAGTTTTGTGCATGGCATAGATATGGATCTATCTGCAATCTTCTACATGTCCGAATCCAGTTATGCCAACACCATCTGTTGAAGATGCTTTCTTTATTCCATTGTATATCTGCCATCTTTGTCAAAAATCAGGTGTTCATAGGTACATGGGTTAGTATCAGGGTTTTCAGTTAGATTCCATAGGTCAACCTGTCTAAATTTGTGCCAATATCAAGCTGTTTGCAAGACTGTGGCTCTATAATAGAGCTTGAAGTCAGGGATGGTGATGCCTCAGGAAGTTCCTTTATTGTAAAGGATTGTTTTGGCTATCCTGAGTTTTTTGTTTTTCAATATTAAGTTGAGTACTGTTCTTTCAAGTTCTGTGAATAATTGCGTTGGGATTTTGAGGGGAAATGCATTGAATCTGTAGATTTCTTTTGGCAAGATTGCCATTTTTACTATGTTGATCCTACCTATCCAAGATCATGGGAGATCTTTCCATTTTCTGGTATATTCTTTAATTTCTTTCTTTAAAGACTCAAAGTTCTTACTATAAAGGTCTTTCTCATTTTTGGTTAGTGTTATCCCAAGATATTTTATGTTGTTTGTGGCTATTGTAAAGGGTGATGTTTCTCTGACTTCTTTCTCATTGCATTTATCATCTGTATATAGTAGGATTACTGATTTTTTTAGTTAATTTTGTATCCTGCTATTTTGCTGAAGGTATTTATCAGCTGTAGAAGTTCCCTGGTAGAATTTTTCAGGTCACTTATGTAAACTGTCATATCCTTTGCAAATAGTGAAATTTTGACTTCTTCCTTTCCAATTTGTATCCCCTTGATCTCCTTTTGTCGTATTATTGCTCTAGCTATAACTTCAAGTACAATATTGAAGACATACGGAAAGAGTGGACAGCCTTGTCTTGTTCCTGATTTTAGAGGAATCACCTTGAATTTTTCTCCATTTATTTTGATGTTGGCTGTTCCTTTGCTGTATATTGCTTTGATCATGTTTAAGTGTTCCTGTTATTCCTGATCTCTCCAAAACCTTTATCATGAAGGCATGTTGAATTTTGTCAAAGGCTTTTTCAGCATCTAGTGAGATGGTCATGTGGTTTTTCCTTTTAGTTTGTTTATATGGTGGATTTACATTGAAGGATTTTCATATGTTGAACCATCCCTGCAATCCTGGGATAAAGCCAACTTGATCATAATGGATGATATATCTGATGTGTATTTGGATTCCATTTGCCAGCATTTTGTTGTATATTTTTGCATTGATGTTCATGAGGAATATTGGTCTGTAATTCTCTTTTTTCATTGTGACTCTATGTGGCTTGGATACCAAGGTAATTGTAGCCTCATAGAAAGAGCTTGGCAATGTCCCTTCTGTAGGTTTGGTGTTTTGATTATTATGTGTCGAGGGGACTTCTTTTTTGTGGTCCAGTCTGTTTGGTGTTCTGCAAGCTTCTTGTACTTTCATAGGCATATCCTTCTGTAGGTTGGGAAGTTTTCTTCTATGATTTTGTTGAATATGTTTTCTGTACTTTGAGCTGAATTTCTTCACCTTTTGCCATACCTATTATTCTTAGGTTTCACAGTGTCCCATATTTCCTGGATATTTTGTGTTAGGTATTTGTTGGACTTGAGATTTTCTTTGGTCAATGACTGTATATCCTCTAATGAGTCTTCAACTGAGATTCTCAACTGAGAATCTCTCTTCCATCTCTTGTACTGTATTGGTTATGCTTACATCAGAGGTTCTGGATCATTTATCTAGTTTTTCTATTTCCAGCATCATCTCATTCTATGTTTTCCTTATTGTTTCTCATTCTGCTTTCAAATGGTTAACTATTTAAATTGTTTCCTTTACTTGTTTGTTTGTTTTTTCTTGGCTTTCTTTAGATTCTTTAAGAGATTTGTTTATTTCTTGAATTTTTTTGTTTTGTCTTTTGCTCCATTTCATTTAATTTTTTGCTTGTTTTTTTTCTTCTATTTCTTTAAGGGATTTTCTTGTTTCCTCTTTAATGGTCTCTATCATCTTCATAAGATAATTTTTATGCTCCATCTCTTCTTCATCCTCTGCATTTGGGCTTTTCAGATCTTGCTGGTATGGAGTCCCTAGATTCTGGTGATGTCATATTAGTCTTTCTGTTATTCAGTTTGTTCCTAATCTGTTGTCTTCCATTCCATTCTTCTAGTGGGTGCAGCTGGGGTCTCTCCCTCTTTTAGGTGGCAAACAGAGGGCAGAGGGCAGAGGGCAGAGGGCAGAGGGCAGAGTGGGGACAAGGGTGATGTGCATCAGGACTCAGGGTGGGACTTCAGGTGTGGTCAGATCCACTCTTGTCAAGGGGGAGGGTAAGGAAAAATCAAGCAGGGGGTTATGGGGAAGGTTGGGGGCAGAGCAGCACCCAGACTCCCTTCAGGCAGCAGGTCGCACTTTTTAATGGGCATGTTGCTTATTTTTTCACTTATCCATCTTAATAAGTGGCTGTAGCTTATCTTTATGTCAGAAATGAACAAAAACAATGATTCCCTTACAATCTTCCTAAGTGACCTTCAAATGTATTCATCTGTCACTGTACTACACTCCATTACATTGACAATATTATAGTGTCTAAATTGGGTGACTAACATTATTGAAAGTTACTGTCATGTATGTATACACACACACACAAACACACACACACACACACACACACACATATATATATATATATATATATATATATATTATATATATATTCATATATATATATGAATACATAGAAACTAAAAAACACAAATCCATAGGGTGCAACCTGCATAGTAGACAACAGTCTGCAAACATTAAAAACATTGATATTACCTCCAATGTGAATAGTCCCATTAATTACCCTTGACACAATTATTTCTGCCTGTTCTCCAGTATTAAAGTTTGAGTCTGGGGCATTCCTACAGGTTTAAGTACCTGAACACTTGCCAGGTGGTGGAAATATTTGGGGAGATTATCGAAACTTTGAGCCTACTTTGCAGGTTGCATCTACTTGTAATCTCATCTGGATTATTAGCAAGCTCCTGCTACTCCAAAACAGACCACACTAGCTACCATGCTTGTCTTGCCATTACATGGGTAGAACCCCCTTAAAGTGAGCCCAAATAAACCCATCCTATCTCAAATAAATTGTGTCAAGAGTTCTGTCACACTTTTGCTGAAATCAACTAGCACAGCAGGCCTCTGTGGCTTTCTGAGATATACTGAAGAAGATTTGCTGCCCATAGTAGAAGCCCTTTGTAAACTGGAAACCAGGTCTAGGAACATCTCTTTGTTTAATTCTTCTCATTCTTCCAGAATCTTTGTGAAATTTCCTAAATCTCCTTTAAAGAAGGAATGAAAGGACTCAGGTTGCGCAAAGGAGAAAGAGAAGAGAGGTGCAGGAGGGGTAAATGTTAGCAAGATACATGAAATACTTGAAAGAACATGTCTTGTGAAGCCTACCACCAGGTAAAAAAATACACAACAACAAGTCAAAATGAAAACTCACCTGCATTTTTATATATAATTTTTTAAATAGCAATCAAACACTGGTGACATTATAGTTCTGAATGCTAGCTGCTCAAAATGTAATTCCCTGGGTCCCAAATCAAAGCATCCACAGGCTTCACTCTCCTCAGAAAGCACTAGAGGAATGTTCACCTGCTTGATCCTTGGTGTCTCTTCTTTTTTCATTTTTTATTTGAATTAGAAACAAGATTGATTTACATGACAATCCCAGTTCCCTTCTTCCTCCCGTCCTTCCCTACAACCCCCCAAATAAAACCCTACCTATCACATACCCTTTCTTCTACTCTTCACCTGACTCAACATTTCTGCTCCCTCATGACCTCTGCATCCTTCCACTTCTTATCCTTAAGACCAGCAGTAGACAGTATAGACTTTAACACACTGTCATAGAAACAGTTATAAACATAACTCCATCTCAAACTTTATTCACCCTTGTCATGCAACAGAAGACATCTATCACCTCCTAGGACTAGACACAGGCACATTCAAAGGACAATATTTGATGTACCATCTATTACTTCCCCTTGACCTCATTTTTCCTTGCAAAGGAATTCTGTTTAGTATCCTTGGTTGTTCTCTAAATCTTTACAGTAGCAACTATTTTCTACTGGATTCAGAAGATAAAAATGAACATGTATGGCTCACTTCCCTCTACATTTTCCCTTAGGTTTCTTATGTGCAGATTATGGATTGTAAACTTCCCTAATGATACCTGTGAATGTAGGGAACTGAGATAGAGGATGCCTTTAGGCCTGTAGAAGCGAGAAAAAGTCATCAAGTCCCTTGGATCCAGAGTTACAGCAGGTTATAAGTTGTCTAACATGGCTGTCATGGGTGTTAGGAACTGAATTTGGATCCTCTGCAAGATCAGTAAATCCTCTTAAACACTTAGCAATTTCTCTAGCTCTCATTTAATTTTATGAATTCATTATTTAGAAAGAAATGTAGGTGACTTCTATAGGGGAAAAGGGATAGTAACTATAAAAGTATCCCTAGTAGAAATTTTTTTTTTCACTTTGAAGTTACTTATCACCTAAGCCTATTTTCTAGATCAATTTCCTTGGAGGAGGCTCACTCAAATTTGGAACAGAAACAAATTCTGGCATCATTACTTGGGTTTTACTTTTCTCTTGGCATCTTTGTGATCTGACAGTCGTGATTCAGGCTGTTTGTTCTGATTTCTTAAGAAATATTGCTAATATTTCTTTCCCATTTCTTTCCACAACAGGTCAAAACTCTGTGGAGTTTACTCCTAGAGTAGAAGAATTATCTGATGTTCTTTTCCTCTGGCTGGGCTTCCTGTGAAGATTCCTTTGTAACACATTTTCTCAATTAAAAGAGGAGAGAGAGTGGGAGCTTATGGGCCAGCTGGACTACACTCTACAGAGCTGCTTGGTTTCCTTGGAATTCCCCCAGAGATTTCATCCAGTGGTTCTCTTCTTCCTTCGTGTTTTCAACATTCAGCATTCTTCATCTAATCCATAGAAATGTTATGATACATGTCATTAGATAGTCCAGGTGGCTTCTTGGCTTCTCCAACGCTGTTCTTTTGGTCATTTCTTTGGGTTTCTCAACCAACATCTGTCCACACCACCTTAGATCTTACTATAGGAAGCCATGACATTTTTCAGCATCTTCCTTTGCCTTTGCTCCTATGGTCTCTGAGGTACATCTTTTAAGAAATCTATATTGTGTGTGAATTTGACATCAATACTGTAACATGGCTAGACCTCTGGGAGTTTCTGTCCTTAATCTGTGCTTTCAGTTTTACAACTTCCTGTCATCCTCAAAATAATATCATGATCATTGTTACCCAGAAGTTTCCCAGATATGTTATCAAAAGACCTTACTTCTCCTGGGCCCTTTGCTCCTGATGGACATGTCTCTGCTTTACATTCTCTGTCAGAATTGAAGATGGTATGTGTTGGCTTGGTTTTTGGCTGGCTCTCTGCAATCTCCAGAGCTTTGTGAACCAGCTTTTCTGACATGCCTTTTGGTTGCCGAATAGTCATGACTGTCTTCAACACACTTGCCTTGAACATTTATACCTAATGGATTTTACAAAGTAAAATATCTGAAATGCTTTCCTTGGCTTCTTTCTAGAAAAGAGATGTGCAGTTGCGTAAATCATGCCTTTCGTCCTCTGAAGCATCATCTATCCTCTGGGTGTTATGGTAACTACCATCGTCAAAGCCTACATTGCATAGAGCCTTAAGACTTTCCTGTATTTTAAAGGCAAAAGAGAGGAAGTGAGGTATCTACTTTCCTCTTCTGAAATGTGTTTAGACATCACTGTATGACCATGACTCTGGGAAATGAATTGTCAAATATACAAGAAAATCTTGCATAACCATGTTCATTGATATACCAGTCAAAAGAGTCATAATCTGGAATTATCTTGGGGTCAACAGCAGCAAAGTAGATGAACCAAAATGCTTCACATGTACAACAGAACTTTCTGTATCTATAAAGAAAAATATAGTTGTGACCTTGGCAGGAAAACAAATGAAGTAGGTGGTCAATAAATGAAATAACACTCCAGAAACACAAACACTGAATGTTTTATTTTGTGTAGAAAATCCGGATTTACATTTAGATACATGTTTTGTAAATAAGTACAACATGAAATCACAAAGAAAACTATGAGAAGGGGAGATAGACATAAAGGTAGGGGAGAGGTAAACAAGAGGAGAAAAAGAAATATGTAAAACCTGGATACAGAAAGGAAGACACTTTAGGGGATGGAAGGGAACAAAAAATGGAGGAAAGGAGGAGAAAGGGGAAGGAAATTGGGGTATAGAAACAAGTAAGAACAAAACATAAAAAGGTATATACACATGAAATGCATAGCAAACCCTAGCATTTTTTATGCTAAATTTAAAACCCAATTATAATAAAAGAAAGACAGGAAATGAGATGCTGCATATTTCCTGAGACTGATGTTGCTTTCTACTCCTCTCCATGTTTGCTGCTGAACAAAGGAAGCTGCTGAGTCAGTAAAACAAGGCAGTTCACTTTCCATGAAAATGCTACTGGCATCCTGAAACTCTAAAGAAGTCTGTTGTTACTGAGAGTATCAAAGACAACACTGTCCTTCAGTGACTTCTCTCATTCAGGGAAATCCTACACCCTGTTAAAAGCACAGAATCTTGAGTGCAGGCTGCTTTCCATTTCCTTCTGTTCATCACAAAGACTCTCTCTTCTCCTAAGTGGAAATTTACAATGCTCCTGGATGAACAGGTGATAATAAATACATGTGAAGTCATGTGGAGCCTTGGGTATTTGCAGATTCTGTCACTATACCCTGGTTGAGGGAGGCTTCTCACAGAATACTCTCAGTATCTTCCTTTTTAAAAAAAAACTGTCAGGTCACACTCATAGCTGGCTGATTCAGGTGAGCTACTGGGAGAGTCACATAGGGATTGTTGTTCATTATAAGTATATACTTATTCAGACTTTCCCTCTTGCTCCCTCTGAAGTTTTTAGATTTATGATTTATATACTTCATCCCATGACTGATGATAACATTGTGAGCTTTTTTGTGCTTTAATGACGAGATTTCTTTGTTTTCAAAATCAGCTAAGGCCTGTCTCTAATTCTTGATGTTTTTCAGGCATCAACCATCCATGCATAGTTATCTGAACAGTATCTGATCTCACATATTCTCCATGCAGTGATTTCATCTGCATCTCCAATCACTGCTCTCAATCATGTGTATAGCATCATCACCATTAGCATGGCAAGAGATGGTACTTTTGATACTTATACATGCTTAAAGGTGACATTTATGACATATCCCTTAAAATCAGGCCCTATCACTTCAAAGAGATCCATCTCAGAATCCAGAGGACACTAATCCTTTATTATTATATTCCTTTATATCATTGCTCTAGATTCTGCTTTAGAACTGACAATGTCATTAGACATGCCATTTATTTCCCTAACTGACAATGTCATTAGACATGCCATTTCTTTCCCTAATAGTTCCAAACCCAGAGTCTCAAAAACTGGTTTTAAGCTCGTTCCTATGATGATCATGCAAAAGGGTATATTTATAAGGAGAAAAGGAATTGAAAACTGTTTCTTGAATATCTGTCAGTGAGGTAAGTGAAGACTCATTATATGAGTAGACTCTGGACTCAACAGAAAGCAGCAGAATCCTAATTCTTTCTGTATAAAGTTTCTTGAGAATCATGGAAAGAGACAAAGAGGATGAAGAGGTATTTGTGAAACCCTTCCCCACCTTCCTTTGGTGGTATTAGTAATTTGATGAGTCATGGTTTATATTATCTATGTTTAAGATGGTTATTCGTGGAACATCAGGTTGGACTTTCCCATAATTCCTCATAACCAAAATTCTACAGCTGGGTCTTCTGTTCCAGAAGGTGCAGCTTCTTGTAGAATGCCACCAGTCCATCTTTTTGAAAAATGTATGTGGCTTGTAGAATATGGTCTACAAAACCATGTAATTTTCTAGCTAACCTTATCTAGTTCCTTTATCCCAATGTTGCTTTGTTCAACAACATATGCATTTGGGGGGTTCGAGTCTGTTCCTGTGAGGTTCACAATGCAGAGCTTTCCTGGGTCTTCACTTGGCTGGCTATTGGCAACAGTCTCCACACTGGCGACTGGTCCATGTTGCACCTTTGTGCGGGAACCTAGAAATATCCTGGTAACATGCGAAAAGATGCTTCTTTTCTTTGTTATAAACCTGTGCACACACTTTCTCTCCTTTCCACCATCAATCCCCTATCCCATCCCCTTTCTGCTCCCCAGGGAGGGTGGGCCTTCCATGGGGGATCATAAAAGTGTGTCTGATCATTTGGAAAAGAAACTCCCCCATGTGTCCAGGCTGAGAGAGAATCCTTCTATATGGAATGGGATCCCAAAGTCCATGCACATAATAGGGATAAATACTGATCCACTACCAGAGGCCTCATAGATTACCCAGGCCTCCTAACTGACACCCACATTCAGGGGGTCTGTATTGGCCCAGTGCTGATTTCCCAGGCATCAGTCTGGGGTCCATGAGCTCCCCCTTGTTCTGTGAGTTTCTCCAGCCTGGTCTTGACTCTTTGCTCAATACTCCTCCCTATCTATTACTGGATTCCACGAGTTCAGCTAAGTTTTTAGTTGTGGGTGTTTGCTTCTGCTTCCATCAGCTACTGGATGAAGGCTCTATGATAGCATATAAGGTAGTCATCAATCCCATTATCAGGAAGGGCATTTAAGGTAGCCTCTCTTCTATTGCTGAGATTGTTTGTTGGAGTCATCCTTGTAGATCTCTGAACATTTCCCTAGGGCCAGATTTCTCTTTAAACCTATAATAGCTCCCTCTATTATGGTATCACTTTTATTGCTTTCATCTACTCTTCTCACAAGTGAATCTTTCTGCTCCCTCATGTCCTCTTCTCCCCTCCTATTCTCCCCTTCTCTTTTTCCTAATTCCCTCTTCCATCCCCCATGCTCTCAATTAGCTCAGCAGACCTTTTCCCTTTCCCCTTCTTCTGGAGGACCATGTATGTCTCTCTTAGGGTCCTCCTTGTTTCCTTGCTTCTCTGGCTGTGTGGATAGTAGGCTAGTATTCCATTGCCCTATGTCTAAATTCCATATATGAGTGAGGACATACCATGTTTTTCTTTTTGTGATTGGGTTACCTCACTCAGAATGGTTTCTTTTAGTTCCACCCATTTGCCTGCGAATTTCAAGATTCCATTGTTTTTTTTCCCTCACTGAGTAGTACTCAATTGTGTAAATGTATCAAAATTTCTTTATCAGTTCTTCACTTGTGGGGCATCTAGGTTGCTTCCAGCTTCTGGCTATTACAAATAGTGCTGCTATGAACATGGTTGAACAGATGACCTTGTTGTATGAATGTGCTTCTTTTGGGTATATGCCTAAGAGTAGAATTGCTGAATCTTGTGGTAGACTGATCCCCATTTTCCACAGAAAATGCCATACTGATTTCCAAAGTGGCTGTACTAGTTTGCAATCCCACCAGCAGTGGAGGAGTGTCTTTCTCTACATCCTCTACTGCATAAACTGTCATTGGTGTTTTTTATTTTGGCCATTCTGACAGGAATAAGATGGTATCTTAGAGCTTTTCTTTATTTGCATTTCCCTGATGACTAAGGATTTGAGCACTTTAAGTGTCTCTATTGAGAATTATCTATTTAGTTCTGTACCCCACTTTTAATTCAATTATTTGGTGTTTTGGTGACAAGCTTCTTGAGTTCTTTGTATATTTTTGAAATCAGCCCTCTGTCAGATGTGGGGATGGCAATATCTTTTCCCATTCTGTTGGCTGCCTTTGCTGATCTTGTTGCCTGTGTCCTTTTCCTTACAGAAGCTTCTCAGATTCAGGACGTCCCATTTATTAATTGTTGATCTCAGTGACTGTGCAACCTGTGTAATGTTCACAAAGCAGTCTAATGTACCAATTTTTTAAAGGGTACCTCCCACTTTCTCTTCTAAGTTATGTTGAGATCTTTGATCCATTTGTACTTAAGTTTGGTGTATGGTGATAGATATGGATGTATCTGCAGTCTTCTATACACCAGCTTCCAGTTATGCCAGGACAACTTGTTGAAGACGATGTCTATTTTCTATTGCATAACTTTAGTTTCTTTGTCAAAAACCAAGTGTTTGTAGGTGTGTGAGTCCATGTCAGTGTTTCAATTCTACTCCATTGTTCTACTTGTTTATATTTGTGTCAATACCAAGCTGTTTGCAGGACCCTACCTCTGTAATAGAGCTTGAAGTCAGAGATGCTGATGCCTCTGGAGGTTCCTTTATTGTACAGGTTTGTTTTGTCTATCAGGGGTCTTTTGTTTTTCCATATAAAGTTGATTACTGTTCTTTCATGGTCTGCAAAGAATTTTGCTAGGATTTTGATGGGGATTGCATTGAACCTGTAGATAGCTTTTGGAAAAATTGCCATTTTTACTGTGTTGATTATTCCTATCCAAGAGAACTGGAGATCTTTTCATTTTCTGGTATCTTCTTTAATTTCTTTCTTTAAAGACTCAAAATTCTTGATATATAGGTCTTTCACTTGTTTGATTAGCATTCCCCCAAGATAGTGTGTGTTGTCCGTGGCTAGTGTAAAGGGTAATGACTTTCTGATTTCTTTCTAAGCCCATTTACCATCTATATGGAGTAGGGCTACTGACTCTTTGGAGTTAATCTTGTATCCTGTCACTTTGCTGAATGTGTTTATCAGCTGTAGGAGTTCCCTTGTAGCATTTTTCAGGGCACTTGTGTAAACTATCATATCATCTGCAAACAGTGAAAGGTTGTCTTCTTCTTTTCCAATTTGTATCCCCTTGATCTCCTTTTGTTGTCTTATTGCTCTAACTGGAACTTCAAATACAATATGTCAAGAGACATGGAGAGAGTTGACAACCTTCTCTTGTTCCTGATTTTAGAGGAATCGAGTTGAGTTACTCTCAGTTTACTTTGATGGTGGCTGTTGGTTTGATGTATATTGCTTTTATTATGTTTAGGTATGTTCCTGTTATCCCTGATCTCTCCAAAACCTTTATCATGAAGGGGTATTGCATTTTTTCAAAGGCTTTTTCAGGTTCTAGTGAGATGATGATGTGGTTTTTCTTTTTCAGTTTGTTTATATGTTGGATTTCATTAATGGATTTTTATATGTTGAATTATCCCTGTATCCTTGGGATGAAGCCTACTTGATCATGGTGGGTGATTTTTCTGAACACTTAGATTAAATTTGCCAGTATTTTATTGAGTATTTTTGCTTCAAACTTCATGAGAGACATTGGCCTGTTGTTCTCTTTCTTAGTTTTGTCTTATTGGGGCTTGGGTAGCAAGGAGTTTGTAGCCTGATAAAAAAAAGAGTTTAGCAATGACCCTTTTACTTATTTTGTGTGAAACATTTTGAGGAGAATTGGTACTAGCTGTTCTTTGAATTTCTGGTAGAATTCTGCACTGAAACCATCTGGCTCTGGGCTTTTTTGTTTGGGAGTCTTTTGACGACTGCTTCAATTTTGTTAGGGGTTATGTGTCTATTTAAGTTGCTTATCTGTTCTTGATTTAATTTTGGTAAGAGCTATCCATCCAGAAAATTGCCCATTTCCTTTAATTTTTTGAATTTTGTGGAGTACATATTTTCAAAATATATGTTCCTCATTTTATTTCTGACTTTGTTAATTTTCATGTTCTCTCCCTGCCTTTTGGTTAGTTTGGTTAAAGGTTTCTCTATCTTGTTGATTTGCCCAAAGAACCAACTGTTCATTACATTGATTCTGTGTATTGTTTTCCTAGTTTCTACTTTATTGATTTCAACCACCAATTTGATTATTTCCTGGTGTCTTCTCCCCCAGATTGAGTTTGCTTTTTTGTTCTAGAGCTTTCAGTTGTGCTGTTAATTGTCTAGTGTGACTATTCTCCAGTTTCTTCATGTGATTACTTAGTGCTATTAACTTTCCACTTAGCCCTGCTTTCAAAGTATCCCATAAATTTCTGTATGTTGTGTTTTCATTCTCATTGAATTCTAGGAAGTGTTTAATTTCTTTATTTCTTCCTTGACCCAGGAATGGTGCATTTGATCATTGTTCGATATCCATGAGGTATTAGGGTTTCTGCAATTTATGTTGTTGCTAAATACTAACTTTAAAGTATGGTGAGCTGATAAGATTCAGGGGGTTATTACAATGATTTTTGTACCTGTTTAGGTTTGCTATGTTCGCAAGTATATTGTCAATTTTAGAGAATGTTCCATTAGGTGCTGAGGAGAAGTATATTCTTTTGTGTTTGGGTGGAATGTTATATAGATGTTTGTTAAACCCTTTGTTTCTTTGTTAAGTTTCTGTCTAGTGGTCCTGTCTAGTGGAGAGGGTGGGGTGTTAATGTCTCCCACTATAAGTGTGTGAAATCTTATGTGTGATTTGAGTTTTAGTAATGGTTCTTTTATGAGTGTGAGTGCCTTTGTATTTGGGCCATAGTCATTCAGAATTAAGACTTCACCCTGATGGATTTGTCCTTTGTTGAATATAAAATGACCTTCTTCATCTCTTTTTATTAAATTTAGTTTAAAATCTAATTTGTTAGGTATTAGGATTGTTATACCAGCTTCTTTCTTGGGTCCACTTGATTGAAAAATCTTTTCTCAACCCTTAACTCTGAGGTACTGTATGTCTTTGAAGTTGAAGTGTGTTTGTCATATTCAGCAGAAGGATGGATTCTGTCTTGGTATCCAATCTGTTAGCCTGTGTCTTTTCATAGGCTAGTTAAGACCATTAATATTATTGCTTATGTTTTTGTGAGTGTAGTTAACTTCCTTGGGTTGGAGTTTTCCTTCCAGAAGTTTCTGTAGGGCTGGAATAGTGAATAAGTACTATTTAAATCTTGTTTTGTCGTGCAATATCTTGTTTTCTCCATCTATAGTGATTGAAGGCTTTGCTGGATACAGTAGTCTGAACTAGCATCCATTGTCATTGTCTCTTAGTGTTGGTAGAATATCTATCCAGGACTGTCTGGCTTTGTGAGTTTCCATGGAGAAGTCAGGTGTAATTCTGATAGGCTTTCCTATATGTTACTTGACTTTTTTCCTTAGCTGCTCTTAATATTCATTCTTTATTCTGTACATTTGTGGTTCTGATTATCATGTTGCAAAGGGAATTTTGTGGTCAGCTCTATTTTGTATTCTGTAAGCTTCTTGTACTTTAATTTTCATGGCTTTCTTTAGGTTGGGAAAGTTTTCTTCTATGATTTTGTTGAATATGTTTTCTGCACCTTTGAGGTGGGTTTCTTCACCTTCTTATATACCTATTATTCTTAGGTTTGGTCTTTTTATGGTGTCTCACATTTCCTGGATATTTTGTGTTGGGGATTTGTTGGACTTGAGATTTTCTTTTGTCGATGAATCTATTTCTCCCAGTGTATCTTCAATGCCAGAGATTCTCTCTTCCATCTCTTGTATTCTGTTGCTTGCATCTATAGTTCCTGATTATTTACCCAGCTTTTCTATTTCCAGCATTTCCTCAGACTGTGATTTTTTTATTGTCTCTATTTCTGCTTTCAAACATTGCACTATTGTAATTGTTCCTTACAATTTTTGTTTGTCTTTTTCCCCATTTCTTGAATTTTTGTTTTTCCATTCCTTTGTGGGATTTTTCTAATATCCTCTTTGAGGGTCTCTATCATCTTCATAAGCTATCTTTTGGCTCATTCTCTTCTGCTACATCTGTGTTGGGATATTCAAGTTTTGCTACTGTGGAGTTCCTACACTCTGTTGGCATCATATTGATCTTTCTGTTGTTGACTGTGTTCATATACTGTCGTCTTCCCATCCCTTCTTCCAGTGGGTACTGGTGGAGTCTCTCTCTCTCATGGTGGATATAGTACCCAAGTTCACTTTTGGTGGGTGCAAGCAGGTCCAATATTCCAATGGCTGTCTTCCTCCTATGGATGGAGTCAGGACTAGCACCAAGATGCTGGCAGACTCTGGATGTGCTGGAGCATGTGGTCAGTTTCAGGGTGCAGTCCCCAGGCCTCAGGAAGCTATGACAAATTAATATATTTAATCTATTAACACACATGCTAGAGACTAACATGGTATTTCACTTCTTGAAAGTAACCAAACAGATCTTAAATATCCTCTAAAAATATTTTTTTGTTTTTTTGAAACAGGGTTTCTCTGTGTAGCTTTGGAGCCTATCTTGGCACTCTCTCTGGAGACCAGGCTGGCCTCAAACTCACAGAGATCTGCCTGCCTCTGCCTCCTGAGTGCTGGGATTAAAGGCATGTGCCTCCAACGCCAGGCCCTCTGCTAAAATTAATGTTACCCAAACATCATTTAATAAACAAGAGTCTTTGGCACAAAAATATAGCAACACAATATTGAGGAGAAAATACAGAAGGAGTAGTTGAGCAAGCATGACAAGAGATAGTGATTATAATAGTAGAGAATTTTTGTTGATGGCATTAAGTGTTAAAAGTCATCTGCAAGCATGTCCCTTACTTCATGTAATTTTTTGCTCTTCAGAAAGAGAACTCAGCACATACTCCTTTGTTTTACAAAGTACTTGATGAATTTTATAAACTAAAGCCCACAGATACAATCTACAATTTCAGTTTAAGCACTGATATCTGCAGGCAAAAGTATATGAAAATTATCTCTATTAGTTTTTTAGTTGTGTATAAGATTTGCTAGTGTCAAGCAGCACGCAATTACGAACTGAAATTTCTTATCATTAGAAATCTGTTTAAGGGTTAGTAAACATGCAACATGGGTGTATATGAGTGGCTCATGCTCACCAGAAATTTGGGATCTCTCTTGAGCTCTTTCCGATAATTGGAACTGTTTCTTTCCTCATAACTGGAGACACAGATATCATTTTTTTTTCCTGGAAGGTTGTTAGTCAGTCACTCCCAGTTCCCTGGGAGCAAATTTTGCTGATCATATCAAACTAAGTCACTTCTATAATAGTGGCAAGGTCTAGGGAACATCACAGAAGAAGCAGAGGCAATGGTAAGATCCAGGGAACATCGAGTACTATGAGGCTCTGTCTTTTGGAATGAAGGGTTGTTACATTCACAAACACAAAGCAGCTGGGATTACCGGGAAAAGACCTGAACACACACACACACACAAAAAAAAAAAAAAAAAAAAAAAAAAAAAAAAAACATAGGAAAGTAGAAGACAGAGTGACGAGGAAGAAGAAACAGGTCAACGGGAGGATATTTGGTGCAGATAAAAGAGTAATGGGAGCAAATACAATCAAAATACATTGTATACCTATGTGAAATTGCCAAGACAAAAGAAATATACATATAGATAAATACAGAAATTTTAAAAAGTACAAAACACCATGCTAATGCCACTCCATTCTTCTGAGATAGTTTCCTGCATCATGTGTACATTGTATTCTAGGGTTTTCTAGAGTCATAGAAAAATCAGAATACTAGAAACATTGTGAATGGAGGACATCAGTCCTCCCTTGGTCTGAAGAAGGTTTCACCAATCCTACTTAATAACTTCATGTCATTGGAATACTAACGTTTTCTCCCAATGTAGGCTGGCACTCACCACTAACTATAAAGAGCTGAATGGAGACTCTTAGACCCACTTCTGCTGTCTCTTCCTAAGAACATCATTACTAATCCAAGGAGCCACTAATGGGGTTTAAAGTTACAATGTTACAATGACTGTTACAGAGTAATACAGTCTTTAAGATGCACTTCTGGGGCTTCTAATCCTCTCAGTAACACAGTAAATATAATGAACATAAAAATGATCTTTGCAGCTGTTGTGTTTGTCAGTAAAAATAATAAACCCCTCATTCTACAGAAGTCCTGGCAGCATCTGGCACTTAGGATTCACCTAATTTAATCATATTGAGTTTCAGCATTTACCATCTTACAAGCTTTGTTTACTGACTTTCAGGGTTTTTATGAAATTATACTATATACAAATGTAGATAGCATGGACCTGGTGTCCTCACTCTACGGGCTCCCTGCTCTAAACATGAATAAAAGCTACAATCAGTACACCCTTAAAATTTTCAAGGAAATTTTGATTTCTACCACAATGTATGTAACAAAATTAATATACATTCTCAGTCTTTTTCTACATATACTATCTTTGTTATACCACAGACTGAGAGTTGCTCAAAAAAGTCACCCATGATATTTTCAGCTTCTTTTTATCCAAAATATTTAAACACAAACACACACACACACACACACACACACACACACACACACACACACACACACACACAAACACACACACGCCACAACATATATCTTGAATCAGGATTTCAGAATACTTGATTCTAATTGATCACAATCCCCAGATTTTGATTCCAAAAGGAAAGTAAGACATGATTTATGTAGCTGATAGTCCACTGAATTTTTTCCAGAAATAATGAAAATTTATTTATTCTGTCTGGGTTCCTCATTTGTATATTGACTAGGGCACAAATTGCTACTTCTTACAACATCGGAAATGGTAAGGTAGGACAGGCTTTTACATCCTGAGTTTGAATAATATCTAGGCATCATTACTTAATATCAAATTCTATTTAGATACATAACATCTAAGAAATATTCAAATGTTAAAAAGTAAATGCATATTTAAATTTTTATTAACTTTACAAGCTTTTGTTCTATTAAAAATGTCATTTGATCAAAGGAGTTTGTTTTCTGAGATTGCACAGGCTAACATGAAAGGATGGAATGAAAGTAGTGGATCATACAGATCACAAAGCTTTGAAGAAGGATTGGGTAAAGAGGGTGGTGGCCTCTCTTTATTCTCACTCTCTCCAAAGTATATTGGCTGAGAATTGTTGAGCACAGACAAAGTTTCTATTGTAGACATTGTTTTATAGTAATGTCCTTCGGCATAGAACCTTCCATCTTGAAAGGAAGGCTATTTGAACAACAGGATGTTAAAGGGCAAATGAAACAACAGATATTATAAGCAGAGATGAAATATTCCATTCCACGGGAAAGCTTTTTTAAGTTCAGCAAGTTAACAACTCAATAGCTTCAGGAAGTTCCTGAAACTGACTATATGCATTCACTAGGATCACCTACCTCCAGTATATATAAGCAGTAAGTATTTGTAAGAGATGTTCTCAAATAATTTGAGATACCTGGGAGAGGTAGAGACAGCTGAACTATCAGGAATAGGTTTGAACCAAGTGATCAACCTACAAAGAACACTCTTCAGCTTATTGATCTGTGTGCAGGTTGTACTTTCACTTCATGTTTCCTGCTTTCATGAACTTCCAGGGTAGGAGTTATTGACACATCTGGCTTTGACTTATTTCTGTTCCTCTAAGTAATCTCTTACACATACTATTGCAAGTAACCCCATAAACCTCATTGATTCGCCGTGTTGTACTTTGGCATATCTATTCATTGGAATGTACAAAACTCCCTTTCTGGTTGAGTGGACAGGTGTTTTGCATTTCCATAGGAAAGGTTTGTCATAAAACACTCTTATTAACACACAAATCACAGATTTTATACTCTTTATGGCAAGACTGGAGAACACATACCCAGCAAACAGCAGCTTTAATATTTGATAGAGATATATGCAATGGCCACCCACCATATGTGGCTACTCCCTACAGAAGCCAGTAAGTCCCATGAGAAAGCCACTAACTCAATTTAATGCAGGGACAAATATAACTTTAATAAACCACTTTTTGCCTACAGCTACAAATCCAAGAATAATGATCATCTTATTATCATAAATTTTACAGAACTGCAAAGTCAAAATTATTTGTTTCATTGTAGCATGAGTGCATTCAAAAGTCAGGAGGCATACAACAGAGTGAAACAGGAATGGAGAAGGCACAACAATGTATGTCTGGCCTGCCAGGCATTTCTCAGATACTTTACTGCCCAACAGAAGCAATTTCCTCCCTCATTTAAGATTTGTTATGCTTCATCATCTTAGAATGAGGGAATGAAGAGAGCCCTGAAGCTGGCTATTAAATGACAGAAGCTCAAAGAGCAATGCAGTAATAGTGTCCCCTCCTCCATAAGGTACATAGAATGTTCTATACTCCAGGCTTTGAAGAGTTAGACACTACTACCTATGAAAAATTACAGAAGGAAAATGTGGTCTTTAATTGCTTTGTCATGATGTCTATCATTAGATTCAAATAATTATATCAATAGGAAGTGGTAGATTTCTTAAATATGTCCTCAGCCTCACTAAGTCAAGACTATGAATGAAGTAGGACCTGGAAATAGAATGGGATATCTAGGGGCTTATACTCCTTATGGGGATACTGGCCCTGGCCACTTTTGTACAAATAAATTTGAAGTTCGGCTGGTGTGATAACTGTTACTAATGTGCTTACCATGCAAGTCTGAGAACATGTGTTCAACTTCAAGAAACATATGAAAGAGCCACGTGTGGTGACAAACAATTGTAATACCAGTGACTGGAAGGACTTAGACAATTCCTTGGGTTTGCTGGCCAGATAGCCTAGCATAGTCAGTAAACTCTAGACCAATGGAGAGCCAGACTCACAAAAAATGTGGACAACATCTGAAAAACAACACTTGAGATTGTTCTCTGGCCTCCATATACATGTATGAACATACATACAAACAGACTGACAAGCATTCAGGTACACATAAAAATCATCATAGATTCAACAGGATGGTGTTACCACATCATGCCGCTTTCCATAAGGTTTCTGCTCTCTTGTGTTGCTTTTCAAAATTTACTGTGGGCTAACCTAGAGACAGTTGTGTATAAAATGATGCTTCAGCAATGTCTGAAATAATCTTCCAGAAAGTCTTAAGACATCATGTGAGGTTACAAAGTATCCCAGACACCATAAAATTGGATTGCTTAGAGACTACATGCATAGAGAATGGAAGAAGCCTGATGCCCTGCTACACCAGAGATGTCCAGAGAGGATGCCCACTGCATTTCCACACTGCAACCACAGGGAAATAATGTGCCACTCACTGAGCATAAACATCTAACCTAGTATAGTAAGCAATTTGCATTGTAGGTGTTTTAATAACTAGCAAGAATAATTTGACTAGAAGTTGTCACCATTATTTTTGTTTGTTGGTTGGTTGCGGTTTTATTTTATTTATTTTTATTTTTTTTCATTTCTAACTACAGTTGTGGTAAGTCCAATCTTTTAAAAAGTTTCCTGTACTTTCTTTCTGTCTGCCCCAGTGCCCTCTGCCCTCTTTTCCCTTCTCTCTCTCTCTCTCTCTCTCTCTCTATATATATATATATATATATATATATATGAGATATATATATATCTCATGCAGAAAATCAAACCTGGACCTCACCAGGAGAGTGCTATACTGAGCCAAACTCCTAGCCTTGTTACCACATCTTCATCCATCCACCTTTTGTAGAACATTTTGACTTAACATAAGATCATTTATGTACACACAGCAGACTAGGATAAGACTGGTAAGAATGCTTATCCTTTATAATATTGGATTTGGAGATGAAAGCAGCAGTCAAATATGAACTTCACTATAAGCATATTAGTCAGGGTAAAGAAACAGATAACTGAAAGAATGAACATATATTATGAAAGAGATTTATTTCTGTGGTTTATTTGGCAGGGGCTAAATAACCTAAGAGGGGTCATCTGTTTGTTGGAGAGACAGAACTGAGAAATGCTCATGATACAAGGTTGGATGCAGCCACAGTAACAATCAGGTATTGACTGCCTGGAGGATCCCTAGAGAGCTCTTCATCTTTAATCTACTTCGGAAGGCTCAACAAGCTGCCTTCAATGTCAGGAAAGAATAACATAATCAACATTAAAGCACTCAACAGCCAACAGTGAACAAGGGAAGACAAAGCAATCAGATTTGGACCTCTTATATCATGGTCACCACTACACAGAACCACCTAATCATGGGTGGGAGTTGGTGACTTTGCCCTCTTTAGTTTTCCCTTCTATAAGTGCT
The DNA here is from genome assembly GCF_003668045.3 of Cricetulus griseus. NCBI lineage: Eukaryota > Metazoa > Chordata > Mammalia > Rodentia > Cricetidae > Cricetulus > Cricetulus griseus. The sequence continues at coordinate 126,332,401 of NC_048597.1, forward strand.
CCTCTGACCCACCCATAGGTTATTCTCTTAGTTGACTGGAGATTCCATCAAGTTGACAATCAAGCTTAACCATCACACTTTTCAGCTTGTGTAGGTAAGTTAGAGAAAAGACATGTGAAGACACAGGTGCATATGGGAGGAGAGAAATTACACTCATTTCCCCATGTATGTGGGACTGCCCTTCTTTTTCCTAGAGATGGCCCTCTTTGGTGGGGAATTTAGTGTGTACACAGTTTGGATGGTGCAGATGTCATTCTCACACACTATAAGAGGCTGTGTGTACTGGTCAGTTTTTATCAACTTGACACAATGTAGGTCACCTGGGAAGAGGGGAACTCGGTTGATGAATTACCTCCATTAGATTGGCCTCTGGACATGTATCTAGGGCATTTGCTTGATAAATGATTATTGTTGGAGGGTCTTCTCCATTATAAGTAATTCCAGCCCTATGCAGGTAGTCTGGGTATATGAAAGAGGCTACATGAGTGGGATATTGGGATGATCAAGCCAGTCAGCAGCATTCTGGATTCTCTATTTAAGCTCCTACCTTGACTTCTCTCAATGATGTACTGTCTCTGTTATGTAAAATATATATTTTCTTCCCCTGGCTTGCTTTTTCTGTGTTTTATCACAGTAACCAAAAGCAAACTATGACACTGATCTCCTTGGGAAGAATACTTCTATATAGATTTCTTAACTACAAGATTCTGTTCTGATACTGCCATTTGCCAAATTACAAAAATTTTCTGAGAAAACATAAAACTCAGTGGGGGAAATATGTGCCAATAGAATATGAAGAAAAAGAAGAGTAGATATGGAGATGCATGAGATATAGAGATGAGCATAAGAACAGAAATGAGGTCAGTAAGAGGATTAGTCTTGATAGCATTGATACAGGACCCTAGCCAGTGATATGTAGCCTTACATGAAACAGTAACTATAAATCCTTCTGTAGACAGATGTTTCTATCATGCCCAGTCCCACAACTGTTTAGACCCAAATAAATACACAGAGGCTTATATTAATTATAAATTGTTTGGCCTATATGGCATAGTGTTCCTATTGGCTAGTTCTTTCTTAATTATTAACCTAATTCTGTTAATTTGTGCATCTCCATGTCATCTAGGCTTACCAGTGATGCCCAGCCCTCTTTCTTCCTTGGTAGCTACATTGTGTCTCTCTAGCAACTCACTCTCTGGGTCCCTCTTCCAAGAATTTTTTGTGTCTGGTAGCCCTGCCTATACTTCCTACATGGCTACATGCTGCCTGTCCATTGACAGAAACAGCTTTATTCATCAACCAATAAGAGAAACATATATTCACAGCATACAGAAGGACATCTCCATTAACCTTCTTCCTTTATATTACTTTATGCTGATTAATATTGATATTCTGATTGTAGAAATTCTGCAACTTCAGAAGACAACCATGACTTATGGTTGCCATTTTCATAAAACTGACTATAGCTTTCCTCAAGAATCAGCCACAGTTACAACACTTGAGCATGACTTAGAAATTCTGTGTGTCACATTGTCATCTCAGAAGACATATTGTAAATGAGTCGTATCCTTGGACTGAACCTAATGTCACAATGACTCCTATGAATTTTCTCCTACACATTCTGAAAAATATGATTTCCTCAAGGCCATGTTTTATCATGGCCCTTTCAATGAGTAGAGCCATGACTACCAATATACCTGGGTCACAGAGCCCAGACACAAGGTCATGTGAAATTTAGAAACAGTAATTCATGAGAGAGAAGATGGGTACACACACACACACACACACACACACACACACACACACACACACACACACAGACAGACACACAACGTGACAGCATTCCACAATGCTCACGATGTTCAATCAGGAACTTTTGTCTTAAAGTTATAATAGGGAGCAAAGATGTATACACAATATAGCAAGAAAGGCTACTTTGTGAAATAAAATGGGGCTCTATTAGTTGCTTGTATCATTATTGTGAACAAATCATGACACGAGGCAAAGAGAATTTGTTTTGGATCATAGTTTAAGAGAAGGTGTGAAGGAGGAGTACATGGCAGTTGGTCACACTGAATCCACAGTCAGGAATCAGAAATGGATGAATGCTGGCCTATGCTGGATTTCTGCTTTTTCTCTTTTTGTTTAGACAGGGATTCCAGTACACATGATGGTGATACCTACATCTGGTCTGCCTCTCGTCTTCAGTTTTACTTTTCAGGCTACTCATAAGCTTTCCTGGAAGTGTGTTTCCCAAGTGACTATAAATTTGACCAAGTTGGCAATGAAGATAAACCACAGCAGAAAAAAATTAGGAAGAAGGATTCATTTCCACAAGACATTTGCTAGAGATCTGTCTGTCCATCAAAACCCGTGTGTGTGTGTGTGTGTGTGTGTGTGTGTGTGTGTGTGTGTGTGTATGGTGTGTGTGTGTGTGTGTGTCTGTCTGTCTGTCTTTCTGTATCTGCACATGCACAGACTGAAAACAGACATAGTAACTATCAAATGAAGGAGTAGAATCATAAATGTCTTGTTAAAAGGGACTTTACAAACAAGGTAAGAGATCATTGTCAGAGCCTGCTCAATAAAACACTATTCTTTACAGAGAATAAGACTGAGAAACAATAAGGTTGGAATCATAGCACATTTCTCTTAGGGTTTCACAATAGATACAGCAACATTTAAAACAATAAGACTTTCTAGAACAGAGAACAAACCATTTGTTATTATGAGACCTTTTCCAACTCATTCAGAACCTACTGAAATTTTGTCACATTCAAACATTGATAATTGTGTAATAAATAGACTGGGGACCAAATATCTTGTTTATTATATCTCATTTAATTGCTAGACTCATTAGAAAAGCATCTGGAATGTTTGCTTCAAATTATTTTTACATTTTCGTCTATTCTTTGCCTGAATAAAAAGACTTCCCAAATAATAACATCACTTCTTTAGTCCTAAATGGGATATTTATTTTATGCTTCTCATTATGTCCTAGGTCCAATAAAAGCTTGAACCTATTTTCCAGCTTTCTGTTTGCCCACTCAGAATATGGTGCCTCTTCCTCTAAGCTTACACAAAAATTAAAAATCTTTTTATATTCTTGTTGATAAGGGTACTTTTCAGCCCTAGATATCCTTTTAGGCAATATGAAAATCTACCTCCTTATGTCACAAATGAGACGAATATGAACATGTGAAGGAAACCAAAAATAAAATAATTGAGTCATACCAAATTCCACTGAGAAATGTGCTAAATAGGACCTTTGTGGTAGAAAAGAAATCATGCATGGCGAAGGGAACATATCTGGCTGTTTGCAGGCATAGAAACTTTTTCACTATTTCCTATCAGATAAAAAAAAAAAATGAAGCGAATGCTACTAGCTGCTGAAGGTTAATCAGGTTGGCTCACTGCTGCACCCTGGAGACAATCTGGCATCTTCTCTTCATATTGCACTTTAAAACCAGAAAAGCTGGGAATGGCATTTTCTGTGTGTTTAAACATCAGCAATTCTCCAGTGCCAAGTCTGGATCTCATACTCTTTATTCCAACGGCTCTTCTTGCAATAATGAGGCACCAGGGCCTCCAAGGTAATTCATTCCTCACCATAAATGTGGTGAAATGTATCCCACCTCAAAATTAACGAGGAATTTCATATTGATTTATGTGTGAATATCCAATGGGATTTGCTATGCTGGTACCAGAGGAAAGACATTACTGAAGCAGGGTGGCATAGGAAAAAGTCACTAAGACTTGGAGGCCATAACCCTGGACCAATGTCACCCACTCTTACGAACTGTACAGGTCTAGCAAAGGCATGTTTTTCTGGACCAATCTTCTATTCAGCAAATGAGAACAGTAAGACCTACCTTGCATATAAGATTTTGATTTAAATGATGAACTATATTTAAAAGACTTTACATAGATTGTGTTTTATGTTAAATGATTTTATATGAATTAAAGCTTATTCTTGATCTTTTATGACGTAAACAGCAAACACAGCTGAAACTTAAGTGTAACAACCAGACATTTTATTCTTTTTTAGACATTTCTTGACAGGCTGTCAGTAGTTTACCATACTGTACTATGAAAGGGAAATAAATACATAAGCTTCCCAGTCCATAAGCAGTAGACAAATGCAATAAGCAGCTAATCATCAGATGATCAAAAACAATTCAATAAATATAACAATAGAGGTATTTTTCTGGCAAGAAGGAAAAATAGAAAAAAGTCCCAGATCTTCTCTTGGCAGATTTAGCTGCATTATCATGTCTTTACTGCACTGCTATTCTTGACTTATCTCTGAATTAAGAAATATGAGGAATTAAACAAAGTGAAATCGGTCAGACATGTTAGATACTGATAACACATGGAGGTTAATCTCTTTCAGTGCCATGACAAGATGAGCAGGCTGACTCTTACACTTAGAAAGACTCATCTGGTTGTGAGAGCTGTGAGCCACCTGCAAACTCTCTTGATGCAATACCCCAGAGCAATGGTGATCCCTGGTCTCAGCTATCTGACTGCGACACAAGGAGAGAGAACTCACTATCAAGCTTATTTGAAATTTACTAAGCATTAAAATCCCTCATTGCTAGAATAAAGTGAGCAGAAGGATAAACAAAGAAAGAACAAGTCACTAGGGTTATGTTTCTTAAGGTCAGGAAGGAATTTTCTCCTCAGATGTATCTAATCCATGTTAGGTAGGATGACGTTTCATGTATGTCTGCAATTATTTTCCTTGTAATGATGAGTTTTATTTGTTTTCAGTTGCCAAATAGTTAGTTTACACTATAAATTATGTGTCTATACTAATATTAGAGAATAAATTAGAATCTTCATAAGATAGAAATTAATACATAATCTTTCAAAAGTACTGTGGGTTACTCGGGGTGAGAAAGAAGTGGACAAGGGGATAGGGAACACAATGAAAAAAGGAGAGCGGAAAAGCCCTTGGGAAAAATGGTGAAATAATGAGGTCAAGAAATAGTATGATTGGTATATAAAAAGAGAATACATATGCATCTCAAAACCCAAATCTAATGTAGAAATACTTGAAGATTCAATTTGTGTTCCTTTGGGGAAAGAATGGCTCATTTGTTACTTAGGTTTTGTTCCTTAATAACAGTGCTTAAAATATCATTTATTTTCATAGTCATAAGAACTTCACTAAGTGGCTTCTACAAACCTCCAATTATTATACTAAAGGTGGCTACATAATTTCTACTCTCTGGTTTTATTTGTTATTATGGATATGCATGTATTTATCAGAGACTAAAGGAATATTTATAAAGTTTAAATCTATATCCTCCAATATCCATTTTGTTAGAACAATTTTTAAAATTTTAAAACACAATATGTTATATTTTATTGAAATATTTATTAAATATTATGTAAAATCACTTTCTGAAGTGGAAAAACATTAAGTATATTAGTCTACATAGTATCTTTTTGAAGATAAATCTGTGATATTATTTTTCACCTATCTTGAATTGAGTCATAAATTAAGAAACTCTTTTCCCCTAATTTTTACTGTGAATGAATTTTTATGAAATTAAAAGAACTGCAAAAATATAATATGTACATCTACCAAAAAACTGAGTATTTCAATCAAATTTTGTTTCTACATTTACCACACAAGACTAACTTCCAATGAAAGTTTATTTAATAAGTTAAGATCACCAAAAGGCCACTAAATATTTCTAACAGCATTTTGCATTATATCTGGGAACATTTAAATTCCCTGATAGCCTATGTTATCAGTTTATTATCTATAACACACAGTGAAATACAAGTTAAAACTTCATAAGTAAGACACTTATTATTTTATTAAATATTTTACTCACAAAACATAAATATATAACTTGTTTTATTTTTGTTGGGCTTTGCTTTTGGTTTATAGAGTAGAGGGTTAAGGGATTTCTATACTAGCTCATGTAGCCCAGACTGATCACCTTCTGTAGCCAAGGATATCCTTAAATTTCTAATACTCCTGTTTCTATATTTAGAGTGCTGAGATTACAGATGTGTGCCATACCAATCCTTAATTTTAATTCAAAATCTGTCATGAAATCAAGTAGACTTTTGACTATATCACATGGCTACCTAAACGGAGGCTTTTCTGCCCTTCCTAGTTCTGCAACCACTTCTAAAATAATCACTCAGAGGCTTAATATTAATTACAAACTGTTTGGTCTGTTGCTCAGGCTTATTACTAGCTAGCTCTTACAATTTAATTCAATCCATTTTTATTAATCTATACATTTGCCAGGTGGCCCATGGCTTACCAGTTCTCTGACATCTTGTCCCGTGGGTGGTTAGATTGTTTTTGCTCCGACTCCACCCTTCTTCTGTAGCTCTGTTTGGATTTCTATCCTGGCTCTATCCTGTCTTGTCATAGGCCAAATCACATATTTATTAACCAATGAGAATAAAACATATTCACAACATACAGAGGGGTTATCCCACAGCATGGCCCCTTTGCACCATCTTAATATTTATAAAATTCATAAAGAGGGAATTATAATGTTTTATTCAATTATTATCTGACTTTTAGCTCATTTTGGAATTGATAATACAGATAGTCTGAGCCATCACAAGACATCAGGTGAGGGATTCATGACCTGATGATCATATAAAATGACTCTAGCACACCACTTAGTCTTTTCCATTTTCACCTCTTTTCATTCAACTAATCTTTAGATTTAAATTAATGGAAACATTTCAGAGTTGAGCTGTCATTTTTCATTTCTCACCCAACTTGAGTTTAATACATTTGTATTTGTTTGAACTTGACATTCTTTGAAAGAACTGTCAAGTGAGTGCCATAGGAAAGGGTTTTCATTGAAATTTGTGTAAAGTTCTTATGAGCCAAGTGGAAAATGTTTCTATGGGTTTGATACAGGCATCTGTGCAAGCCCAGTGCAGTAATAATTTAAATAATCTGCATTCATCCAAAGTTCAAATTCTTAGACAAGTACATAAAAAATGCTCTAAGCCTTGAACTGCAAGAAAAGAGCCCTTCACTTGTGTGTCTTTATGATCTGTGACATTGTATCTGAGTACACCACAGGGAAGGGTTAAAAGTCAAAGGAGAAAAAATGCATTACTATAACTGTAATTGAACAATGTCACTCTCCTTGGTTCATTTATTCTTAAATAGAGTCCCTGAAAATCCAGAAAAGTAAACTGTTACATGAGATTTTTTTAATCAGGAAGGTTGAGTTGGGGAAAGGACAGAGAGGGAGATGAAGGAAAGAAATAACCTTGTTAGAAGTAGCCATTATGGGGTTAATGAGAAACTGGGCACTAGGGAAATTTCCAGTAAACCACAAGGATGACCTCAACAAAGAACCTAAGCAATAGTAGAGCGGCTAACTTAAATGTCCTTCCCCTATAATCAGATTGATGACTATCTTATATGCCATCCTAGAGCCTTCATCCAGTAAAGGATGGAAGCAGATGCAGTGCTTCACAGCTAAGCCCTGAGCCAAACTCCTGGAGTCCAGTTGTAGAGAGGAAGGATCAATAATGTGAGCAAAGAGGTCAAGACCATGCTGGAACATGCAGGAACAGCTGACCTGAACAAATGGGAGCTCACTAACTAGACTTAACTAGGCCCCCTGAATGTGGGTGACAGTTGGGAGACTTGAGCAGTTTATGGGGCCACTGGAAGTGGGACCAGTATTTATTCCTAGTGTATGGGCTCTTTGGAGCCAATTCTCTATGGTGGGATACCTTGCTCAGCCTAGATACAGGGGCAAGGACTTGGTCCTGTCCCAAATAATGTGACAGACAGAGAATCAATTGATAATTCACCATGGGAGACCTCACCCTCTCTGAGGAGTAGATACGGGGTGGGATGGAGAGATGGTAGCGGAGTAGGAGAACAGGAGGGAGAGGGAACTGGGATTGGTATGTAAAATATTAGTTTTAAAAATAAAAAATGTTGCAGGGCATTGGTGGCACACACCATTAATCCCAGCACTGGAGGCAGAGGCAGAGGCAGAGGCAGAGGCAGAGGCAGAGGCAGAGGCAGAGGCAGAGAGGCAGAGGCAGAGAGGCAGAGGCAGAGAGGCAGAGGCAGAGAGGCAGAGGCAGAGGCAGAGGCAGAGGCAGAGGCAGAGGCAGAGGCAGAGGCAGAGGCAGAGGCAGAGGCAGAGGCGGCAGGCAGATCTCTGTGAGTTTGAGGTGAGTGTGTTCTCCAGAGCAAGTGCCAGGATAGGCTCCAACGCTACACAGAGAAACCCTGTCTCAAAAACAAACAAACAAACAAACAAACAAATAAATAAATAAATAAATAAAATTTAAAAATGCCTTTTATGCTTAACATTGATCACTCATAGAATATGTTACCTGGCACTTTTGTTCCCAGTATTTTTCCTTGAAAATATTGTAGAAAAAAAAGAGTGATTCTTCCAATCATCTTTTCCTTTTTCTTTTAAAAGTGAAATTATTTTCACTTTCTAACATTTATAAGGCCCCATTTTGCAAATTTCACTATGAGCTACCTCTAGTTATTCAAAATACATATGCAATTGATTACATCAGAAGCAATTTAGTCTAATCAGTGCTTAATGGGTTAACTCCACTTCTAGCATGTTCAGCATCACCATGCTTCTAAAAAACTATAACAAAGCTTGTACTGTGACCATGTGGAGCCATGTACACAACATGGCCAATGTCTAATGCCATTTGACTCCAATATGGACAGAGGACTGTATAGATAGAAGAAATCTGTCAATTATCATATTCTTTCAAATCTTATTTTCTATTATTTATGCCCTAGATTACCTGCGTTTAAATCTTGAGTTTAAATAGTCTTGAAATTAAATATCTCCTAAAACAAGGAAATAGAACAAACCTCAAAACAGAATGGAAAGCAGCCATTTCTGGATTTATGTGAAAGCATACGGGAAGTGGATGGGAAATAGCTAGGACCAGTGCCAAACAAGATAAAATATTTACTTGCTGGTGTTGTGGGACAGCGGGAAAGATTTGAAGTGCTCCCAGAAATCACCTTTTCCTGCAGCCTTACAGGGCCTTGTGCATACAGTTTCTATTTTATATAAAATAAAATTTGCATGAATTTTGTAAGAAATTCTAATGTAGGGCCAGAAATTATAAAGTAATAGAGTAAAAATACCTGGAACTGAACCATGCTATAAGGAAGACTGTGAAAATTCAGGAACACACACACACACACACACACACACACACACACACACACACACACACACACAAATCACTTACTGCATATGGAGTATTTGTAAAAGCTGATGACATTACTATTAATTCATCGTGATAGAAACAAAATGTAAACATTATGTGAGAAACCAAAATATTGACAGAAGCAGGCAGATGTTGTAACCTCTTGAGATATATACTAAACAGACTTGTAACACATCATTCTACAGAAGCAGAGACCTTAAGATGTTATTGTGTTTTATCATGGCATGCCCGGTCTTCTCTACATGCTAACTGAAGATTTAGTCATAGGAAGAGCAACTATGGTGACAGATGAAGTGTTTCCTTTCTGCTTCGCAAACTACTAAACGGGTGATTTTTACTTTTACTCATCTGAATATTTTAACATTTAGAGCTTTGCATAAAATGTCATTTGTTATATCACTATACTTGACAAACTGCTACATACTGAAATTATTCCACCATTATCTTTTAAGATTTTTATCTCTAATGAAGCAGTGCATATTGCCTTCACCACAGATTAACAAAGCTACCATTAACAATAGTGCTCAATTAATAGTTAAAATTTCAATTTGTCTCATATTTGAAATCCGAGTGGTTCCTTCTTAAATATTAATAACATTAAGTACATTGTAATAGCTTCTATGGAAACGAAAAAGGGGTGTTAGCTATTGTAAGTTTATATTGTACTACTAAAGAAACTCAGATTTTCAAATGAAACCCTCTGTTATGCATTTATAAGAAAGATCTACAATTCTAAAAGCAGAACTTTGATGAATGAAGTTGGAATAAGAAATAAAGTTTTTAAAAATCTTTTTTCACTTCTCTAATTTAGAACACAGACAAGATTCATACTCATTCTAAACCTTATAAGTGATTACTTCTTCATATTTACCAAAGGAATATAACCCTACACTCAGATACATGGCCAATTGACCCAACAAAATGGAGTGAAGCAGATGTAATATTTTCTGGTTCATATTCTTACAGAATTTTCATGACAAAATGCAGCCATGTCCTCTCCAAAAGCTGGAAGGAACTACACTGCAGATATAGTCACAAGTGTGTGTGTGTAAGCATTTGTGTGGGCCTGTGTGTCTGTATGTCTCTCTCTCTCTCTCTCTCTCTCTCTCTATATATATATATATATATATATATATATATATATATATATATGTGTGTGTGTGTGTGTGTGTGTGTGTGTGTGTATGTGTGAATCTGGCTGTGTATGTGAGTGTGTCTATATGTCTTATGTGAGTCTTTGTGTCTGTATGTCTCTGTGTGTATCAGTATGAGTGTGTGTGTATGTGTATCTGTGTGTCTATATATATATGGATCTGTGTGAGTGTATGTGTGCATGTTTGTGTGTATATATATATATATATTATATAATATATATATGTGTGTGTGTGTGTGTGTGTGTGTGTGTGTGTGTCAGTGTGTGTCTATGTATGTGTTCATGTGTGTGTGGTGTGTCTGTGTTTGTATGTGTTTGTGTGAGTGTGTGTCTGTGTGTATATGAATATGTATGTGAGTCTCTGTGTGTGTGTGTGTGTGTATGTGTGTATGCCACAGGTGTTCAGTGTCTGTGGAGGACAGAAAAAAGAAAGGAGTTTCCTGGAGCTTGAGTTTTAAGTGATTGTGTGCTGCCCAGGTAGGTACTGGAAAGCAAACTCTGTAGCTCCTGAAAAGTAACAAGTGCTCTGAACAACTGAGCCATCTCTCCAGCACCAAGATGAGCCTTCTTCATAAGCATAATTGTTATAATTATTTGTGTCATAAAATAATAATTTTAAGCTCATTGTCATTACAAACAGATTACACCACCTTCTCTAATCAAGATAGAATGGAAGTCTAAGTGAGGATTTTTGATAGTGTAGCTTTTTTGATAGTGTAGCTACCTAAAAGTTGTGAAGCCTCAAGAAAAGTTGAAAATGTGATTGCGAGCCAATCAAACAATTAAGAGTGCTTGCTGTTATTTCAAAAACCAGAATTTGGTGTCTAGCAGCAATGTCTAATGGCTTTCAGCACCCTACAATGCCAGCCCCAGGAATCTGACATCTGATTCCATCCTCAGTGAATACCTGCCTAGGCATGCACATATTCACATTCATAGAAAAATAAATAAATCAAAATAAGTCTTTTGAAAAGAATTTAATAACAAAGATATAATTTCTTATCTGCTTTCCTATCAAGACTTTCTTTTATAAAGGTCATTTTTTAAAGACTGTGAACACAGTAGTCATTAGGCTCCGAGAGTTGGTGCAAGACTCTCATCCTGCTGCTACTTTCTGATATGGCTTTGTTGCCAAGCACCGAGTTTCAGGTTTTGATAGAATGTGTCAGAAAGACATGATCTGTCAGCATGTCTCATTCCTCCCCACTGATTAATGTCGAAGATAAAATGAATGTTTAAAGCCATAGGATTCTGAAAGCCCAAAAGTGAGCAAGCCTCCAAAAGGGCAAAGCAGCCTTCAACTGTGTTTGAAATTTTCTCCCCCTCTGCTTGCCTTCCATGTTGTGAGATGTGCCTCTTTTTCACTAAACTTTCATAATTCACCTCTATTTCAATAGCTCTTTTTTTGTTTTGTTTTGTTTTCATTTGCAGGATTTTTTCCTCTCCAACATCTGCTTTTTATTTGCTCTTTATCTCCAAATAATAGCTTTCTTCAAACGGCATGTGTGGTTGCCAGTAGCAGGAGCCTATTCTAGAGGTAATGTGTCATAAATGGCCATGTAGAACACAAAATGTCTGTGCACATCCTATGTGCTGACTGCTAAACCTGAGCCTACCCCTTTGAAACTGACTGCAAAATATATCCAAACATCATTTTTCCATTGAATATTTAGTGGAGATGTCCCGTATCTATTGTGTTTAATTTTAGAATCTTAGGTTAACATGGAGGTGAACAACCTCAAAAAGACCTGCTGTGTGGGAGTCCCTGGTGATCTGAAAGAGGCAAGAAGAAAATGCTGTTCAACACGACTTAGTTAACTAGACTAGTTCACAATTCTAGAGTCTGACACTTAGAGGTTTATTTTTGACATTTTTAAAAATTATATATTTAATTTCATTCAACATATTTAAGCACAGTACACTTTGACAAAGTTTCCTCTTGACAATTCTCATCACAAAACTTATGGTGTGGCCACACAGAAACTTTCAGATCCTATTCTTATTAATAATCTCTTTTTTAAGTTTTTTTTAAGTTGCAAAAGACAAAATGCATGACTTTTGCAAAGTACCTGTGACCTTTTCCACAAAAATGGCTTCTATTTACTGAGACACAATGTTCACTATAAAGAGCTAGGAAGGAAGGGTCTGGAATAAGCGTAATAGTAGAATCTTGCAAAATTCATGGACATCTTTCATAAGAATGGATTCTATTGACTGGGGAACAATGCTCAAGAGTCTGAGAGATTTGGGTGAAGCCTGGCTCTACAGATATCAAAAGATCACAGGGTTAAAGTTTGTTATACCATGGTTTAAATATGAAATACCCCTCACAGGCTTACATGTTGAATACTTGGTCCATCTGGTGAAATCATCTTGGGAGATACAAATCTTTAGGAGGTAAGAAGTAACTAAATGAAGTGGGTCACTAGGAAAAGAGCCTTTGGATTTACAGTCCAGTCCTACTTCTGATTCAATTGCTTTCTTCTTACCAGTGCACTGAAATGCAAAATGTCATATGGCAGGCTTTTCTCACTATCCCACCCCACCAGGATGTACTGTATCACCTCAAACTGTAACCCAAGATAATCCTTGCTTTTCTGAGCGGTTTCTTGCTGGGTATTTGTTTGGCTATGAAAAGTGTAACTAATACATTGTGCCTTTGGTTCTATTCAGGCAGAGTAAAAGCAATGGATGAGAAGATACTTGGCATTTACATATCATATTACTTTCAGTTCCAAGACAAAGGAGCTTACCACCATACAAAACCACATGGAAGAGTATGGGACTCAGTCAGATGTTGTAAGTGAGCCTAGGTAAAGCATAAGGCTAGTATGAAGATTTTTCATGGACAAGTATAGCACAGATCATCTGGTAGGCACAGTAACTAAGGAGTAGAGAGTTTGAATAATTTAATTTCAGCAAATAATTTGCCTCTGGACTTTATAAGCAACATAACAGCTCCTGGGTGTCTAGTTCCTAACCAGCAGTTGAGTTGCAGTAAAGAAATTACTGGGTTAAGTTATGAGAGTTTGATAAAGGAAGTGGCTAGAAGTATGATCTCTAGATTCAGTGATCTGCACATCATACCAAAGCTGCCTTCTCATACACACATTACTTGTTCTATTTAGGAATTAACTGCCCTTGTGAGGCTAGATTTTCTCTAGTTACTCATGGTTCCAAAATCATCAAGCATTATTTAATATAGAAAACAAAAAGAAAACATAATCCCTGTAGAGGATCCACCTCAGTGTTCTAGCCATCTGGGCCTTTCAGTAAGGAAAGGTTGCTCACTGATCTTTAAGACATTCTTGCTGTCTCAGCATAGACACATGGGGGAGGGCCTAGGCCCTACTTCAAATGATGTAACAGACTTTGAAGATCCCCCATGGAAGGCCTCACCCTCCCTGGCGAGCAAAAAGGGAATGGGATAGGGGGTCCGTGGTGGGTAGAGGAGGAGGGGAGGGAGAGGGAACTGGGATTGGCATGTAAAATAACATGTTTCTAAATTAAATTTTAAAATGTGAATGACAAATAAAAGTATTCTGTTATATACTTCTCAGTCTCAGAGTGAGAGGGGCTATGTGAACAAGTTCTCCTGAATGGATTAGATGGTCACCACTCAGGATTTAAAGTCTAAAATTTCTCAAACGAAACTGCATTATGTTCTTCATGGACTAAGTGCTGATGGATGTAACAGGCCATGTGGGAGATCCAGAACCCAGCCAGCAACTGAATGGAACATAGGTGATTCAGCCACATTAACTTCCTCTTTGCTGCTGCTATCTTAACCTCTTTAAATATATTTATACAGATGTGTTTAGAAAATGTTGGGCCTTTTCTAATCCACAGTTCATTTTCATCTTAGACCCTCACAATCATGATTATATAAGATATTTTGTATACAGTGCTCACAACACTTCTAAAATCTCAATTCTCTTACTGCTGTACCCTTCTAATAAGCCAGCCCTTTAGGCACAGCTAACCATACTCTTGATGATCACTGTAGTGGTAAACCTATTCTTTATTCAATTTCTTCCTTAACTAGCTTAATTACACCGTAAATTATTAAAATATTTCCATTGATTCTCTCAATTCCATTGACTTCATTGACTCATTTTAGTTGCTCAACAATATCTCAACCTCTAATAAATCTGTTAGTCCCTAGTCCAGTCACCAAGTATGCTTCTCTTCTGAATGTGGTAGAAAACACATGCAAGTGCTAATGTCATTTCAAATTAACAGTCCTGATCTGGAAACCATCACTCTGGTGTCATTCCACAATCTGGAAGAACAACTCTAACCACTCTCCTACCCTCTCAAAAAACATTTCATCCCATTCCTCTTCTTGATTTCTCAAAACCTGTCCCCATTGTCATTGCTAGTTGACAGTTTTGCTTGCGAGTTTGTTTCCAAACATTCTTAGTTACACATCTATTTAACCTTCTGCTTGTCTGGCACTCTGTGCTCTGCTTTCCCTCATAATATTATGGGTGAACCAGATTCTTCCATGAGGTTACCACTGCCACTTGTGACTTTCATTCTATCCTCTCCCCTAGTTAAAGTCATATGTAAGTGAGTGCATACATGTGTGCACTCCTGCATGCACACACAGACACTTTTCCCCACTCTCCTACATCATTGGTTCTGTCCTATGCAATGAGTAATTTCCATCATCATATAGCTCATTATAATTTCTGTTCCTCTACCCAGCAAGTCCCACATCTGGTTCCAGTGCTTCTCTATTTAATTATGTATTTTTATGGTCTCATCCATTTTGGCAGTTGTTTTTTAAAGCTCGTGCTACTTAGACTTTTCTTTGTTGCATTCTTTCAGTATTTTAATTGTTCATGGTAGTCAACCATTTTTATTCTCTTCATTCAATTATTAAATATATGTTTATTAAAATTTGTTTTCTTTCTATTTTCTAAATTTTGTCTATTTTCTAAACTTTTTCATTCTATTTTCTAAATTTTGTCACTCTTGTTTTTCCTACGTAACTGACTCATGGATTTTTTTTATTCTGCTTATTTTTCTTACTCTGTTCTTAAGGATAATGCAATTTCTTTCATCATCTCTTTAGTGCTGTTCTATTGATCAGTGTCCTCCTCAGGTGTCCCAGGCCCACCCTGCCTTGGACTATATGCTCTTCCCTAAACCTAAGTGGCTCCTTTCCCCACACTCCAGTGGCTTATTTTTTAACCCATTCTTGGTCTTTACTCACACACTCCCATTCCATAAATAGTCCAGATGGCATTTTTTAAATCATAGTATTTAGCCAGGCGATGGTGGTGCACACCTTTAATCCCAGCACTTGGGAGGCATAGGCAGGTGGATCTCTGTGAGTTCGAGGCCAGCCTGGTCTCCAGAGTGAGTGCCAGGATAGGCTACACAGATAAACTCTGTCTCAAAAACAAAACAAAAAAATCATAGGTATTTAAATTATCACCTAACCTCTCCATACTGTTTATCTACATAGTTTTTTTAAACCTACAAAAAGTTAGGCACAGTTATTTACTTCAGTGAATAATTTTATTTCAAGACACCCTCTTTTCTACTTCTCAGGCACTCCACCTGAACCTAGCCTCTTTGAGGATAAAGGCTTCACTAAATGCTGCCCTCTGAAGACTCTCCAAAGTCTAGTGTTCCATCTCATGGTATCATTTAAGTATTTCCTCCCTCTAAAATGAATTTGTAGTTTGTCTCTAAAATAAGAGGCAGGGCCTTTATTAAGTGAGTAAGTCAGGATGGTTCTAATTTCAGGAATGGATTAACATGACTATTATAAGAATAGCTTACTGAAAATGGGAACTCTTGCAAAGACAGTCTTTCTTCATCACATGTTTTCACCTCGTATCTTGTCTTTCATTCACCAGGAGATGCAAGGTCTTCAGCAAATGCTAGTCACAAATTGCCATGCTCTGTTCAAACAATCTAACCATCATAACTATGAAAAATAAGTTTCTTTTCTGTACCATTTAGGTACTTTTCTAGAGTAGCAAAATCAAGACTGAGACACTTGACATACTGTGTGTGCTCAATTCACATGTATTGAATACATGAATACAAAACAAGAGAGGTAACCAGGAAAAAAGCACACTTCCCCCCTTTGGATATTGAGAGATCCTCCCTGTATCTTCCAAATGATTTTTTTTTATTGTGCAATAAATCTCCAAGCATTAACATCTCATTATGAATTTAAATCATTCCATCTCTGTTGCTATGGCATTTTATCTTAAATTCATAGTGTTACCTACAAATGTTAAATGTGCCATCCTAAACAAATACACGAGCATAGAATATCAACACCTCTTCTGTCTGTCCCAAAAGTCTCCTCTCATTTTGTACCTCTCTGACAAAAATGGCATTTTGTATGGACCAAGTGAAAAAGAACTTGGGTGGCTTTGCAGTATTTAAAGCCAGTTCTATTCACACAGTTTCACCACTGAAGGATAACACTGGCCAGGCTTATAGCTAGCGATTACTCACTTGGCTGCTTTCGACTTCTCACTAAGCCACATAAAAATGCCACCTGCTACTCACTTGATTGAAGACAGACTGATGTGAGCATCTAGTAAAGAAGGCAGGAAAATAACACAGCAATTGTGATTCATGTGTTCACATTAATTTTTATTCTTTCTTCTGCCCTTTCCTACCTATCTCAGTCACACCTTTCTCTCTACAGCTGATGTTTGCTCTAATATCGAGCCCATTATCTTATTGTATTTTTTGATTTCACTCTGGACTATTTGTTCTCAAAATATACCTATCTATTCAATTGGTTTTTTACAGAAATGATTATTGATATCAAAGTCACATCAGAGATTTTCAATGAGGTACAGCATATTCCCTCAGCAGTCTAAAGAATAGATTTATAATGCCATTGTAGAGTATCTTTCAAATACCCTGGCCCATTAAGTGGCAATTGATGCTTAACTAATGTGCTTTCTCTTGAAGGGCCTATCTTTTCACAGCACTGGATAGCAATATGCAGGAGATGGATATGTGGTGGGTGAAAGTTCAACCTGAGATTTCTATATAGGAGAAAGGCTGATGCAAGTTCAAAAGGAATTTTATATTCTGATAAAATTACATCTGAGGCAGTAGATATGGTTTAATCACATGTAATTCTTATCGTTCTAGAGTCAACCTCTTATTTCCTTTGCTATGTTTAATTTAACACAAAGAAAAATACCATTAAAATTTATATCTAAAGACTTATGTAGTGCACATATCTTTTCATATTACCTGAAGAATATTTTTAATACTTACACCATTTTTCAATTTTTGTCTCTTACAATTCATATTTCTTTCTTTTTTATTCTTAGCTTCAATTATTTTGCTTTTTTAAATTAAAAATACAATTTTTCCTCACATCATATATCCTGATTACATTTCCCCTTCTTCTATTCCTCCCAGTTCCTGCCCAACTCCCCTTCCATCTGGATCCACTATCTTGCCATCTCTTTTTAGAAAATGAACAGGCTTCTGAGATATAAAAATATAATGTAATAAAATACAATATAATATGACAAAAACTAACATATTTGAATTGGACAAAACAAACAGAAGAAGGAAAAGAAACCACGAGAAGTCACAAGATTCACAGACCCACTTGTTCTCAGAGTCAGGAGTCCTATAAAAACAATAAATTAGAAGCCATAACACACACACACACACACACACACACACACACACACACACAAATGAAGGTAGGATACCATCATAGATCAAAGGGCTTGTGGCGTGGTCAGTGTTTGTTTCTCTTTTGGTAGAATGTCAACAACCTTACTGTACCCAAAACACTACAACATGGGGATGAAGGCTCTATGTAAGCACCATCTTGACTTCCCCATGTTCAGTGAATTGTGTTAGTGCTCTATTAAGCAATGGGACCTTGCTATGAGTCTGGGAAGAGCAGCTTATAGTCTTGTCAACAGCCTCTGTTCGGGGATTGCCATGGAACCCCTTTGGTCAACAACTCAAAAAGATGTAGTTCAGTCCTGGGACTAAAAGCTTAATTTAATGATAAGAAATGGCCAATTTTTGCTCTGTCTCTCCATTTTTGTCTTTATAAATTTCATGAAGATTTGTGTGTGTGTGTGTGTGTGTGTGTGTGTGTAATTTGACTTCTGTACTACCCCTTAAATGCCTTTTATTTTAACTGTCTTTCCCTGTATTCCCTTTCTTGGTGCCTCCTAAACTTCCCTTCCCCATTTGATGCTCCCATTCCAGTGGCCCACACTTCCATCCATAACCATCTAATTGAGTTTTCTTTCCAAATAAAATCTATCTAACCCACTAAACCCTCTGTGGTTCTACATATTGTAGTTTGTTTATCATTGACGTAATAAATATGGATATATAAGAGAATACACGTCTTATTTGTCATTCTGCCCTGGTTTGCTTTACTTGGGATGGATTGTTTGTTTGTACCAGTCTTTTTATTTTTAGGAGGCTACCAATCAGCTTTCCAATGAAAACATAGAGAGTTAGTAGTTATGAATGCTTGGTCTTATATTGTGCTTGTTTCTTGCTAGCTCTTTAAACTTAACCGGTTTCTGTTTATCTACATTCTGCCTTGGGGCTTCTTATCTTTTCTATTTGCACTCCTTACTTTATTGCTGACTCTATGTTTGGCTGACTTTTTTTTTATTCTTTATGTACTACTCATATTTACATATCCATTCCCCCATTCCCTTGCCCTCCCATCCTCCCATGTTCCCCACCAAGTCCCCCAAATCCACCCCCCAACTCCCCACCAGGGATAGTGAGGCCCTCCACGGGGGACCTTTAAAGTTGGTCATATCATTTAAGGGAGGACTTAGGTCCTCCTTGCTGTGTCTGTGCTGCAATAGTATCCCTCCATAGGGAATGGGCTCCCAAAGACCATTTGTGCTCTAGGCATAAAGACTCGCTCCACTGTTAGAGTTCCCATAGACTGTCTTGGCCTCCTAGATGGCACCCACATTCAGAGGAATTGGTTTGGTCCAATGCTGTTTCCCTAGCTTTATGACTAGGCTATCAGTAGGTCATGTCCACTGTTTCTGTGGGTGTATCCAGCCTCATCTTGGCTCCTTTGATGATCCCTCCTCCTTCTCCACAACTGGATTCCAGTAGTATAGTTCAATGCTTAGCTAAGGGTGCCTGTTTCTGCTTGGAACAGCTACTGGATGAAGGCTCTAGGAATGGTAACCAAGGTAGGCATCAATCTCATTATGGGGGAAGGGCATCAATGGTATCCTCTCCACCACTGTCTGGCTTCTTAGCTGGGGTCATCCCTGTGAATCTCCTAACATTTTCCTTATGCCAGACCTCTCTCCGAACCTGTACTGTCTCCCTCTATCAAGTCGTCTCCTTTCTTGCCCTCCTCTATTCCTCCCCTGTCTCAGTCCTCTTGTTGTCCTTCTTGGGAAAAGGTATTCACCAACCCCACAGCTGACAGAGGGCTGATCACCAAAATATACGAAGAACTCAAGAAGCTAACCACCAAAACACCAAACAATGCAATTAAAAATTGGAGTGCAGAACTAAATAGAGAATTCTCAACAGAGGAATCCAAAATGGCTGAAAGATACTTGAGAAAGTGCTCAACATCCTTGGCCATAAGGGAAATGCAACTCATAACCACTCTGAGATACAATCTTACTCATGTCAGAATGGTTAAAATCAATAACACCAATGACAATCTATGCTGGAGAGGATGTGGAGAAAGAGGAACTCTCCTCCATTGTTGGTGGAAGTGTAAACTTGTACAACCACTTTGGAAATCAGTATGTTGGTCTCTCAGGAAAATGGGAATCAGTCAATCTCAATATCCAGCAAATCCTCTCTTGGGCATATACCCAAAGAATGCACACTCATATAATAAGGACATATGTTCAACCATGTTCATAGCAGCATTATTTGTAATAGCCAGAACCTGGAAGCAACCTAGATGCCCCTCAACTGAAGAATAGAGAAAATGTGGTACATTTACACAATGGAATACTACTCATTGGAAAAAAGCAATGGAATCTTGAAACCCACAGGCAAATGGATGGAACTAGAAGAAAACATCCTGAGTGAGGTAACCCAATCACAAAAAGTTAAACATGATATGTACTCACTAATATTTTATTTTTAGACATAGAGCAAAGGATTCCCAGTTTACAATCCACACTGCCAGAGGAGCTGGGAAATAAGAAGGATACCAAGAGAAGATTGCATAGTCCCTCGAAGAAGGGGATGAGGACAAGGACCCTTGACCAAAGTGGGAATGGGTGGGAGGGAAAGGAAGGAGGTGGGAAAGAAAGAAGGGGAGGGGGAGGAGAACAAGAGAATGAACACTTCTTATCCATTTGAGTTTTGTCTTTGGAGAATTCTCTGTTGACATCTGTACCCCGTACCTTATTTGGGTTTATCTATTTTCTTGATATTTAGGTTTCTTCCATTCTTTGAATATTTTGGATATTAGCACTTTATCAAACTTATAGTTAGTGAAACTCTTTTTCAATTCTGTAGGCTGTTGCTTTGTCCAAATGACAGTATCCTTTGCCATTCAGAAACTTCTCTGTTTCATGAGGTTTCCTTTATTAATTGTTGATCTTAATGTTTATATTAATGATCAGAAAGTCTTCTCCTGTGCCAGTGAATTCAAGGCTATCCCACACTTTTTCTTCTATCTTGTACAGTTTTATGATAATTTCTTTTAATTGAGTTTAGTTCAAGGTGGTATATTTGTATCTATTTGCATTCTTCTACATGAAACCATCCAGTTTGATCAACACCATTTGTTAATGATGCTGGCATTTTTCCAGTGTGTGTTTATGGCCTCTTTATCAAAACCAATTGTCCATATGGGTCTGGGTCTTTAATTCTACTGCTCACCTTATCTGTCTTTGTGTCAGTAACATGAGGTTTTGATACTATAGCTCTATAGTGCAACTTACCCAGGGATGATGATACCTCTCACAGTTATTTTAGTATTCTGGATTATTTTTAGCTATCCTGAAGTTTTGGGATTGTTTTATATTCTCATATGGTACTGAAAATGTCTGTTTAAGAAATGAACTGGAATTTTGATAGGGATTCTATTGAATATGTTTATTGTTTTCACTAAGATGGTCATTTATATTATTTCATAACTTTATTTTATCCCAGAATTTAGTGGAATTGCTTTGAATTTTTCTACATATAAGTTGATGTTGGCTATGGCCTTGCTATAAACTACCTTTGTTATATTGAGGTATGTCTCTTATATCCCTAATCTCTTCATGACTTTTATCTTGAAGGGTGTTAGGTTTTGTTCAAGATCTTTTCTGCATCTAATGAGATGATGATTATGTGGTTTTTGTCTTTAGTTTGCCTTTATGGTAGATTACATTTACTGATTTACGTATGTTGAGCAATCCCTGTATCACTGGGATAAAACCTACCTGATCATGGTTGATGATCTTTTTGATGTGTTTTTGAGTTTGTTTGTAAGCATTTTATTTAAAAGTTTTGTATCTGTATTTATAAGCGAAATTGATCAGTAATCCCCATTCTTTGTTTTTTTTAATTTTCCAAGAGTCATTTTTTACTGTATAAATGAAACAGAATATTTACCATTTTAAAGCATATAATATTGTATATTGTGGTATGTTTGTGTTTGTGTGTGTGTGTGTGTGTGTGTGTGTATTGAAATACTATACAGATTCACAAAGAAAACCATCTAGTAATATATATTAAGAAATGTACATGTAGAAAAGGTACACATAAAGAAAAGGGAACAAATAAAGATGAATGTGTCTAGGCTGAGAGAGCATCCCTCTATGGGGAATGAGCTCCCAAAGTCCATTTGTATACTAGGGATAAATACTGATCCACTACCAGAGGTTCCATAGATTGTCCAGGCCTCCTGACACCCACATTCAGGGGGTCTGGGTTGGCCCTATGCTGGTTTCTCGGCTATCAGTCTGGGACCCGTGAGCTCCCCATTATTCATGTCAGCTGTTTTTCTGGGTTTCTCCAGTCTGGTCTTGACCACTTTGCTCATCATTCCTTCCTCTCTGCAACTGGATTCCAGGATTTCAGCCCAGTGTTTAGCTATCAGTGATGACTGCTTCATTTCAGTAGGGGCTATATGTCTATTTAAATTGATTATCTGTTTTTGATATTAACTTTTGGTAAATGAAAATTCTTTTAGGATCCTGATAGGTGTGGACTTCCTTGATTCCATGTAAAATGTGTTTCTAGGTATAGAGAGCTGATGCTTAGGAATGGGGATAGGCTATTGGGGGTGCTAAGGTTGTCTACAGGACTAAAGAAATTAGAGTACCCCACCAGGATCTGCTTAGTTTCCAGGAATTTGGGCAGATAGTGATGAAATGCAGCACCAGGTGGTCTTCTGCAGAGCCAGGGATGAGAGTGGGTGATTGGATTTGGAGAGGAAGAAGAAGTGAACATCTGCATTTAGGCTTCCTGCTTCTCTGGCCAGGATTCCCTGCTATTTCCCAAGAAATGTCTGCTAGGGTAGAGACTGGAATAAAACAATGAATTGGGAAAGGTAAGTTTGGATGGAAAGATCTGTTTGATAAACTGCAAATGAGAGCACAGAGGAAGAGTCGGCTACAGCATATGGTCTGCTATAAGCCTGGGGATGAGGCTGGGGGTTGGACTTAGAAGATCCAAAGTAGAGGAGAAGATCTGCTTTTAATGTCCCAGCTTCCTTGGTATGCTACCCAGAGAAATTTGGTTTTGTTCATTTACCACTCTTAGCATGGTACCAGATAAATATATGAGATTAATAGTGATTATTATTGTTTCTTCAATACTTCTTTAATTTAAATGCTTAAAACTTCATTAAGCAAGTCACACATATATTCTTAACCTCATAAAAATTCATATATTTAAATGCTATATATCTGCTTATAAATATGTCTGCATGTATTTATAAGCATATATACCATCTTTGCCATAAAATAGTATGTATATCTGTGTGTGCATGTACATATATGTACATGAATAAATATTATTAAGCATACACATAGAATAATTTTTGTAGGTACAAATTACATATTATTATAAAAACAACTAAGATCTAATTCTGGTATTTATATATTTAAATAAATTGTTTCCTTATTCATATGTGGTATATGTGTATCTGGGTATGGATATGGCCACAGGAATGCAGTGCCATGGTAGTCCAGGGGCGCTTTTTTCTCCTGGAGCTGAAGTTACAAGTGGTTGTAAGCCACCTGATATGGGTTCTGAGAACTGAACTAAGATCCTCTGCAAGTTCAGTACATGCTGTTAACTTGCTGAGTCATCTCTCCATCCTGTGAGTGCTGAATTTTAACAATAAAACTACTTGGAGAAAACAAGTCAAACCTAAACTCTGCATGAGCACTTCATGTTGTATTTACAACTCATTATGTCATAATTTTACTAAATATAAATATAATTTTTAATCAATATACATATGCCAGGGACATATTTAATTCTTCTTCATTGAAAATAATTGAATCAAAAGGTACTGTCTCTACCATAGAAAGAGATCATTTTTTTTCTTGACTAGTGGGTCAAAGTAAAGTTTTGAAAAGCAAGTCTGCATTAAAAATTCTGCATAAGCTGATAGGATAAAATATTTCTAGCACCAAATTACTTGAGCCTTCTTAGGCTCCTAACGGACCCTTTATAGCTCTCTTCTACATATTCTATAACATCTCTGTGATGGCCAAGAACATCCTTTGTTGTATACCAATAGATCTCTTGCTTCCACCAACCAAAAAACTAAGATAATATTAGAGACTTTAGCTGAGAGTTCATCTACTTTTCTGTAACCCACCTGCCTTAACTAAATAGTGTCTTCAGTTACAACTTTCTAAGTTATGTTGCTTCTATATAAAAACATGAAATGATTTCTACTTTGTAACATGTAATTGAATCTGTGATTCTGAGCCATGTATTTGGCTCAAGAATAATCTATCCCTTGTCTTCTCTGAAGTAAGAAATATTCTTTTCATGTTGATAACACTATGCTATGTTAGTTACCCACCACTTATTTACATAATAACATCAATATTACTTTTAAGTGGACAAGTGCATAAAACCCATATAAATATGTAGTCATTGGAGTCTGTCAATCTGTTAGTAAAGATTGAAACACAATGAATATCCAAGGAGTTGAATGTTTACTAAAGGAGATAAGCCATGAAATAAAAACAGATGGCCCAATAGTTCTTTGTTTGGGAAAGCAGAGTTAGCCACATGACCTGTATGAAAATTTACCCTCACTGAGATAAAGTGATTAATCAAATCTAATCCCAAGCTTCATTTAAGAATCACTTTCTTTTAAGCTGTCTGTAAGGGAAAAAAAATCAAGGGTCAAATTCTCCTTATGTATCCTAAAATTAAGTATTTTTTAGCTCTAAACTTCTACCTCATACTACTACTACTTGTGAGTAACTGAGAGATTCAGAATCCACCTCCAAGAGAGACTAGAATCCATTCTTGTGCTGAGTATATGGTAGAAGATTATCTCTCTTCTGATACTGAGCAATACCTTTCACCTCCACCATATACTGGGGCATCATTGCTTCTGATCAAAAGTCTATTTTGTGACAAGCAAATGGCCTTAGGTACAGGTGTTAAGGTCCATTTCTGAAGTTGGTATTGCATAGTTTCATGCTAAAAGTTGTTTCAAAGGGTATTATTCCATTTTGGAATATGTGTGAATCAGTTCCTTGGTAACAGTTTTCTTGAGAAAATCATCAGAGACTCAATTTGTGTAGTGTACTGAAGACATGCTTAACGCACAATAAACATTTGCTGACAAAGAGTGAACTAACATTACTCTATAACTTCCATATCCTGATAATGTTATCAATATCTATATTTTGCTGAAAACCACAAGATACCTATTAATTTAGTCAGCCTTACACTTATAACATGAGTTCCTACTATACGCTAATTATTTTTAAATTGTCTTACAGTACAAGGGAGAGACCCTGACATTTAATTCAATTATATTTCCAAGAATAATAGCAGTCAACAAACAAAACCCATACAGAATAACAGAGAAGTATGACTGGTCCTTGAGAGTAAAGCAATGTGGCCTGTTAAACAGATAAGACAGAATGAGGTTTTGCAGTGTCTATTTGTAACCCTTCTTAGTATGTTATCAGATTTAGGACATAGATTTCCATTTTTTTTAATCATGAAATTACAATATTTACTTCAGAGTACTGCAGTGAGAGTAATCAAAGCAATGTATGTTCAGTTACTTAATATATTGCTGAGAACAGGATAGGTTCTCAACAACCATTCACGTGTTGATTTTACTTCTGCTTTATCAGTAATACTATTACTACTTTGTCTTATTGTGAATAATTTAGAATTTGTCCTCTTTCTTCAGGAGTTATGAGCCAGTCTGTCTCTGTTGTTACCCTTCCCAAATCAGTGGTCAGCAGTTTCAGTTAGATAATTCTTCATGTTATAAATGGAGTCATTTATCAAAACTAACCAAACGTCCTCCTCAGGCACAAGACAAAACCATCTAGAATATTCTCTTCCCACTGAAATGTGCACTCGTGTGGTGACACAGAAATCAGTATAGCAGGAACTAATGATCTGATTCCATTAACAATTGCTCATTTGGGTGGTAAGTGACCTGAGACGAAGGAAATGCAATTTTCCCTGCCAATACAGTAAAAAAAAATGGCTGTCATTACAGTTCTAAAAAGATTATAATCAATGATACTTTTTATTGGCTCAATTGAACTACATTGTGGCCAATTAAATCCTTGTTTTGATGACATTGTGCAAAATGAGAGAGTTAAGCAGTTTTTTTTCTTCTTTTGTCTTGCAAAACACTAAGAACACAACAGCTTTAGCCTTAATCTCTTTCAAAGGCCAGAGGTAACTTTGTTGTTTGCCTGATGTGTCCTTGACCATGGAATTGTTTTATCTGCATGAAAAGCATCATTAAATACCATTTGCATTCTCAAAGGCACAGATGGTCATCCTCCAGTCAACTCCTAAGACTTTTCCCTATTGTTTCTTAAAATAAATAAACAAATAAATAAATAAATAAATGTATTAGAATTGTGCTTAATGCGAAATTGGTAATTTTAAATTCTTATTTTTATTTGTGTTCATGTATTATATATATGTGAGCCTCACAGGTGTGTACAAGTATCTTAGAGGATAGGAAAGGGAGGCGGTTCCACTGGAGCTGGAGTTATAGGTGGCTTTGAGGCATTCAATGTAGATGCTGAGAACCGAACTCAGGTCCTCTGGAAGAGCAGCAATTGGTCTCCAGTCCCAAAGAATTTAGGAGTTTCAACTGAGGTTTTGATCTCTTAAGTATTGTACAATAACATTTAAGATCTTTAAAATGAGCACACTCCCTTTTTGTCCAGGGAGATACAGCATTGAATATCCACATGCTATGCTTTTCCAGGTCTTTTTGTGAAATCATCACAGTACACATATTTGTGATCCTTAGCCTTGTGTGGGAGCACTTTCCCAAGCAGTTGCAACCTGGTAGTTGCTAGGTTTCATATGAATGACATTTATATTTCTGAAAGACATGTACCCCTGTATCCTATAAATATAAGTGATACCATGCAATTCAAATTGATGGTAGTCTATAGACTTTGGTATTATAAAAAGATGATGTAAGAGTATGTGAAGAACACCTGTCACTAAGTCAGATGTCTAAATTATTTTCTTATCCCTAACATCCAAGGAACAAACATAGAAAATCCTGAGATTTTTTTCTGGTTATTTACTTAAATGTATTTTTGTTTCAGGCATTACTGATCACTTAATCTATGGCAGGAACTGTGTTAAAAGCTAAATGTGCAAAGATTAAAAGCATATGATTATCCCTCTCAATATTTTTTAAAGCCCTGGCATTTTATAAAAAATTAGGCTAATTTTACTTTTGATTAGATGTCGCTGAAGAGGGTTAGGTATGCTACTTGGCAAAAAGTAGACTGGGTTTTCTGTGTAGCTGTAGTAATTCTATCAATAATGTGAACACAGTAGTTATTATAATAAGTATAACTGATTCTTGCTTTCTAGGAAGATATTGGGCCTATTTGGGTGTCAGTTATAAGGATCATATTGAATCAAAGTAGAAAACTGTCATTGTACATGGAATAAATAGAAATATATGAATTAAGAAGGGTGATGCTTTTAGAAGTCCTTCTGTCTCATGAGGAGGCTTATAATTTTAAGTGACTTTTACTACTTCCTTCAAATCAGAAGGACCAGGGAAAGTATATCACATGGTGTTATTATTACAATTTGGTGGCTCATTTGATTAAGTTGCCACCTAGAGTAAAAAGCTACATTAAAAACAAAAGTTTGCTAAAATAGCAATGAGTAAAACCTTACCACCCCAAAAAGCATTGAAACCTTTACTTCCATGTAATACCCTAAATTAGAAATAAGTTCAACAAGCAGCCAACTCTGCAATTCAAGATGCCTTGGCTACAGAGGAAAATAGATCACAAATAAGGCAATGCTTGTAGATAAGAGGTGGCATGTGCTTAACTCCTCCACAACATACAAGAAAGCATTTAAACTTCAGTTCTTACAGGACTTTCCCCATGTTTTCTCCGACAGATATGAATCTTATACCCAATTTAGCTATTTATTTTCCTTTTATTCCTGATTTTCTTTTAAATTTCTATCCCATCTTGAAATTGTTCCTTGTTTTCTGCATTCTTTGCATAGTTGCCAAATCCAGGAGAACTAACCCTTTCTTTGTTTATTATTTCCTTGTTGGACCACCTCATGTGAAGTAAGTACTTGGAGAGCACACATACAAATTCATAAATGCATCATCCTGACATTACTGTGTTGGGTTTTGGGAATAGTGGAGTTTGTATTGATGGGTATTTTCCTCCCTGCTATTTTCAAAATCATTATTTTTTGTACACAATGGCATAGGCTATATCTACAAGCATGTCTGTATTTACACATTTCTATATGTGCATGTGACTATAGAGTAATAAAAGATAGCCTGGGAAAGTGGTTCAATCAATAAAAATCTTGCCATGGAATTAGGAAGACCAGATTCTACTCACCAGCACCCCCAAAACCCCAAAATAGCACTAGGGCCAGACATAGGCAGCCAAGTCCTAACATTTGTTGTTAAACTAGTCTAGTGAACTGCTGAGTTTCAGGTTCAGTGAGAACACTTGCAACAATAAACAAAAGGGCAGAGAGTCTAAAAATGATACCTGATGCTGTTTTCTGACTTCCACTTGTGTACCACACACACACACACACACACACACAGAGAGAGAGAGAGAGAGAGAGAGAGAGAGAGAGAGAGAGAGAGAGGAATGAATGGGTGTGACAAGGATCTCAGCTGTCTGACAGCAGGCTATGACATTCATTCAAACATACGATGTACATTTACTAGTTAAGTGTCACATGTAATGTGTGCTTATTGACATCCTGGCTCTGGAAGTAGTATTGCTTTCTCCCTGTTTCAGATCAAAGTATGTTTGTACCAAAGTGTCCTCCAAAGTCTGGAAAAAGAATGGCCCTCTGACTCTGTGACAGGGACAGAAGACAAGTGTGTCTTCAAAACCAGTGGTTCCTATTATGTGTCCCATAATAGAAAGTGCAAGCTGTGAGAGTTTAATCTCAGAAATTCAGACAAGGAAAGCCCAGCCATGGACAGAAAGCTCACATGGCAACTCCAACTGACTGATTCAGTTTCCCAGTGGATTTCAGCTGAATATTTTAAGTGTGTAGTTTGATGATGTTATCTGTATCTGTTGTTATTTGTTCTTTTACTTAAACCGTCACTCAAGGAAAGGGGAGTCTATTAGGGATGCTAGCTGGCTGCCTTAAAGGGGCCTTACTCAGTCCCCTTCTGCTGGGTGTTTTGAGCACCTGATGTGATGTTTTGTCATCTCTCTAAGTAGCTACCACTTGGTATTTATTCTTTCTTCTTTGACCAGCTATATGAGCAGTAAATATACTCATTCCAAACCAAAAGTACATCTGTTATAGATCCTTCTTGAGGCCATCGAGAACAATACAATATGCTCTCAAGATCAGTTTTCTGGCAATGTTAATTCTAGGAAATGGGGAAAATTAACAGAAAACTCTAGTGTATTTTTGGCACACATTTTTGACCACCAAGCAAAACTTGAAACTTTCAAGGTCAAATTGAAACTGAAACTGACCAAATGGCTGTTAGATAAATGAATGTGGTATTCTAGTATTTTGGATAGCAAAGTCTTACAAATTCACCTGGATGAAAGAAAAGATTAGTTTATCAACACATATTCAAAAGTAGACACACCGCATTAGATAGCATTTTTTATACAAGCAACTTGTGATTCACATCGCACTACAGATTGTGTTACAGAATTTGGCTGTGTAGATAAAGCACAGTTTTCTTCCTTTATTCTTTCAGTAAATACTCAAGTGCTTGCTGAGGGACAAATGCCATGTTTTTGGCATAGTTCCACCCTTTGTAAGGCTGACAATCAAATCACAAACACAACAGAAAACAATAAGAAACAGATACAGTGCCATATTCCTAGGAGGAGGACAATGTAGCATGGTATATGATAGAACAGATGACATGGCACTGAGCAGGTATCATTAAAAGGGAAGGCCACATGGAAACTTGGAAGTGAGAAGGAATCAGTATAAAAAGTGCAGAGAAGACAAGTTCTAGCTAGGAATAGCACAGGTTCCTATCTGATGTTTCCAGGAGATCATGCAAAGATCTCCTATGCTCCTAAAACACACAAAGGGAATAAAGAACACAAAAAGATGTAGTGTAAATACAGCTTTATAGAAAATTAAGGAACACTTAAGTTGCTTAACACTTAAAGGTTTTCAAATAGACAAAATAGACTTTTCTTTTGTTCACTTATAAAGTGAAAAGCAAAGAAAAATCAGAGGGTGGAGAATCTGCCTGTGGTGGCAGAACAATAGACCATACACACTGACAGACTGAGAAAGCTAAACATTTGTTTCTATCCCCCCCCAAAAAAATCTATGTTCAGAGTGGAAAGGCAAGGTAAGCTGAACCCACATGAGTGCAAGTACTTTAGGGAGCCTGTTGGATTCAAAAGTGTACATTCTAGTCCCTGGGCACATCTGTGCTCCTGTCACTGTCACTAGGATTCATCAGAGCAAGAGTTTCAGTGTGGGTGACTTCTCATTAAAAACTGTCCCTTGGCAGACACCCACTCAGCATCACTAATCAGCTCTCCATCCAGAGGGACTTTCTATTTCTGTCTTTTGCTCCATTAACTAGGAGTCCTGGCAGGGTGGAGGTTGAAAAGTAGATTCAAGTAATTTCAATATGATACTGCTAGATATTATCTTGAAAAAAGGGGGTCTTCTTTGGTATTGTTTTGTTTTGATTTTGAGTAAACGTTGCTACTTTTGTAGTTCATCAGTACACACAAATCAGTGACAGCATCCACACTTTGTGGGTGATCTCACAGAGTCTTGAGAATTTCCAGAAAGCAGCCTTGCATCACATCACTGCAGAACACATTATCCCTAGACAGAGAATGGAGCACTCAGAGTCAACTTTTCTCCTCCCTGTGAGCCCCTGGGTCAGTCACTTAGTCAATTTCTTTACATTTTCAATTGTTTAATTACCACAATTCAAGAACTATTTTATTCTAAAATTTAAACTTGTTTGAAAGATAGGCTCCCAAATGCCTTTGGGGAAATTTATGGGTAAGCATAGGCAACAATTTATCTTTCACTAATACCTTAGCAGGAAAAAGTCTAAATTTAAGAAATTGAGCAATTTAGCTGAATGGTGGTGACATATGACTTTAGTTCCAGCACTTGGGAGGCAGAGGTAGGCAGATCTCTGTGAGTTCAAGGCCAGTCTGGTCTACAGAGCAATGTGTCAGGACAGACTCCAAAGCTACACAGAGAAATCCTGTCTGGAAAAACCACCAATAACAACAACAAAAAGAAATGGAACAGCTTATTACAAGTTCTTAGGACAACTTTGCCCCAAAAGATACTACATTTTCTGTTTGTTTCTGGAAGGTTAAAGGTCTCCAACCTACCTGTGGGAGAAAAATTACCTCTCTTTCACCTGAGGCCTGACTTTCTCTTACAAGTGTTAGGGATCTGAACTCAGGTCTACACAGCATTTTCCTTTAGCTCAGAGGACTTCTGATATGATTTCTTTTAGGTAAAGTATGAAGTTCACCCAACTGTTTCTCATTCATACCTCTGCCCTGAGAGTGTTCAGGATTTAGAAGTGTGTGTTGACCTTTTCCCCTTCTTGATATATTTAAGATTCCCTATTTACACATGGTGGCCTACATTGATTAAGGCAAAGTGTTCATTGTCATATTTATATCTCATTATTCAGGGCATTTATGTGTATGTCCATTTCACTTATTTGTTCTTCCTAGTGTCTTCAAAGACAATCATCTCCAAAACTCTTTCCTGTGGAACATGTGTGTTCATGGCTTATGAAGTTTCTTGTACCAGTGTGTTTGTAAGTTTTATCAAATTTGGAGATGTTAGAGCCATTGCTTTTATAAATAATCTTCTGAAGCCAGATTCTCTATTCCAGGCTTCTAATGGTACATACACTAGACCAACCTTGTTTACAGCTCCACTCATTTTTCCAGTACTTTTTCTTTTTTTATGATTTCAGTCCTATATATTCCCAGTTATAAATCTGACTATATAACTTAGAAAGATAAATTTAGTACACTATTCATAGAACTAAGTGTATATTACAATATATTTTATTCAATACATAATATTTTACCTGAATTCTGAGTTCAGCTTTATGGTTTCATACTCTCTTCAAAAAAGGAAAGAAAAGACAAACTGCAAATTTGCTCAAATCTGTTGAGACTCAGAGCTCTTTCACCTTCTTCCCTGTAGGATTTATCTGCCTCATGCAGCAATGTATTAAGCACTGTACCCTTTGATCCAGTAAGGACTGATCTGGCATCATTTGTGATTAGAAGAACAAAAATAACTGCATTTAAATAACTTTAAGACTCATAGATGTTTAGAAAATGCATACAAAAACAATAGAACATAGCATGTTCTATGTCATTATGCTATAGGAAAGTAGGAAATTTTGAAAACCAATCATTAAAACAAAGCTTTGTATCACAACAGTCTATAGGAATCAGTTATATAATAAAAACTTACTACTTTTCACGAATTGAGGAGTTATACACAATAAGAGGATTAAAGCCAGCTTACTGGGAGATGGCTTCTTTTAGTTTTAAAGAAGGGTAAAATCTCAGCAACATAACCACCTATTCCATTTTTGTACTGTTCTAATAAAACTATTATCTAAAATAAGTTATCCTGTTGACAATGATATTTAAGAAAAATCTGAACTATTTCAGCAAAATAATAAATCATTTAGGAATCAGATTGTTCTTTCACTTTCTATCTCAGCTCAGACCCAGGGACTTATTCTTCCTCTTAGATAATAAGGAAGGAATCATGTGTGTCTGTCAGTAGAGGGGAGTGAGACCACGGGTCCTTCAGTCAGTATATCTGGATGTAAACAGAGAAGTCATTGTACTCCCAGGAATGCTGCACTCAACTGATAAAGCTATGTCACACACTCCTCTTGAGGAACATGAAGAAATGGTAGAGTTTTATTTATTGTTTGTTTGTTTTGCTTAATTTTGTTTTTGAGACAGAGTTTTTCTATATAGCCCTGGATGTCCTGGAACTTGCTGTGTAAATCATGCTGAACTTGAACTCACAGAGTTTCACCTGCCTGTGCCTCCAGGAAATAAAGGCTGTCTGCCAACCTGCCCAGTCCACTAGACAGTGTGTTATTCACTGTAATTTTCATATTTTGGCTATGAGTCTATTGTATCTATGAGCTGAAGGGTATGTTTTTGACATCAACCTTTGTTTTTTTGGCATGTGTACATCTCACTAACATAAGCTACAGTACCTATTCTTTAACTATACAACCACCTCCTTGGATGCTATTGATTTCCTTATACTGGATGTACTTACAATTTTAATGACAATGTAGTTTGGCTGCTAAATATTTCTGCTTATTTATTTAAAACCATTTGGGAAACTAAAACTGCTTCAACATCAACACTAGCTTCAATCTTCCGTATTCTATTTTTATGTTTTCCTTGTATTGCTATTGTTCATTAATTGATTGGCTTTTCCAGCCTACTACAGCCTCCCTAGTCTGTTATTCAGCACAGAATCCAGCTTCTGTGACTTCACAGCCTCACTCTAAAGTGAAAGTCAGTGTTGGTAACATGACCAAGTACACGTGGGTTGACTACCACCACACAAGTTTATATCCTAGACTGACTTCTGAGTTTTAAAAATAGAAAAATATGGAGGAAGAGATGGTAATGCAAGAATAGGTAGATGGTAGTGCAAGAATACATTCATCAACTTAAAGAGCAACATGGCACCACTATAACCTAATGGCAAGACCTGAAAAATCCAAACACAAGTGAAGCAGAAAAAAATGACCTTAAAATAACTTTATGAAGATAATAGAAGCCCTTAAAGAGGAAAGGAAAAATTATCATAGAAGAATTGAGGAAAAAATGGAAGAAATCAATAAATCCCTTAAAGAAAGACAAAAAAAAAAAAAACTAATCAAACTGGTTAAGGAAACAGTTCAAACTTGAAAATTGAAATAGAATCAATAAAGTAAACACAAACCAAGGGAATTTAAATCTGGGTAAATGGGACTACAGATACAACCATAACCAACAGAATGCAAGAGATGGAAGAGATAATCTCAGGGTTTGAAGCTACAATAGAGGAAATAGATGCATTGGTCAAAGAAAACATTAAAGTCAACAGAGTCATGACACAAAAGATTCAGAAAATCATGGACACCATGAAAAGGGCAAACTTAAGAATAGTAGGGATAGAAGAAGGAGAAGAATAAAAGCTCAAAGGCACAGAAAAATATATTCAACATAAACATTGAAGAAAACTTTTCCAACCTAAAGAAGAATATGCCTATGAGGATTTAAAAATAAAAGCTTAAAGTACATCAAATAGGCTGGACCAAAAATAAATAAATGATTAAAGTTCCCTTACCACATAATAATCAAAACACTAAACATACAAAATAAAGAAAAATATTAAAAGCTGCAAAGGAAAACATCCAAGTAACATATAAAGGCAGACCCACCTCTCAGTGGAGACTCTAAAAGACAGAAGATCCTGGACAGATGTTTTGAAGATACTAAGAGACCAGAGGCCAGCCTAGACTACTATACCCAGCAAAACTTTCAATCACCATTGACATAGACAGAGAAAAACAAGATATTCCATGACAAAACCAGATTTAAACAATACCCATATACAAATCCAGCCCTATAGAAAGCATTAGAAGAAAAACTCCAACCCAAAGAAGTCAGCTGTGTCCATGAAAATACAGGCAATAGATAATCCCACACCAAACACACACACACACACACACACACACACACACACACACACACACACACACACACAAACACAAACACACACCACACTGCCAACAACAACAATAAAACCAAAAAAATAACATGAATTAAAAATCACTGGTCATTAATATCCCTTAATATCAATGGACTCAATTCATCTATAAAAAAAGACACAGGCTAACAGAATGGATATAAAAAGAGGAGACAACCTTCTGCTGCATACAAGAAATAAATCTCAACTTCCAAAGACAAATATTACCTCAGGGTAAAGGTTTAGAAAAACTTTCCAATTAAATGGACCTAAGAAGCAAGCTGGTGTAGCTATTATTATATCTAACAAAATAAACTTCAAACTAAGTCTATAAGAGCTGGACAAGGATATTTCATATTCATCACAGGAAAAAAGTCTATCAAGATGAAGTCTCAATTCTGAATATTTATGCCCCAAATACAAGGGCACCCACATTTATAAAAGATACATTACTAAAGCTTAAATCATACATCAAATACTAATAGTGTGCAATTTCAACACCACACTCTCACCAATGGACAGGTCTACCAGACAAACAATTAACAGAAAAATAAGGGAACCAATAGATTTTAAGACTCAAATCGGATTAATAGACATCTATAGAACAAAAGAATATGCGTTCTTTCAGCACATTATGGAACCCTCTCTAAAACTGACAATTCGGTCACAAAGCAAGTCTCAATAGATAAAAATAAAAAAATTGGAAAAACCACCTGTATTTTATCAGATCACCATGGTTTAAAGTTAGAATTCAACCACACCACAAATTACACAAAGCCAACAAACTAATGGAAACTTAACAATGCTCAATTGAATCACAACTGGGTCAAGAAAGAAATAAAGAAATTAAAGACTTCCTAGAATTCAATGAAAACACATGTACAACATACCCAAACTTATGGAACAATGTAATGGCAGTACTAAGAGAAAAGTTCATTGCAATAAGTGTCTACATAAAGAACATGGAGAAATCTCACAGTAGCAACTTAGTAGCACACCAGAAAGCCCTAGAACAAAAAGAAGCAAACTCACCAAGGAAGAGTAGACAGCAGGAAATAATCAAATTGAGAGTTCAAATCAATAAAATAGAAACAAAGAGAATGATACAAAGAATCAATGAAACAAATAGTCAGTTCTTTGGGAAAATAAAAAATGATAGAAAAATCCTTATCCAAACTAACAAAAAGGCAGAGAGAGACTATCCAAGTTAACAAAACCAGAAATGAAAAGGGGAACATAACAACAGACACTGAGGAAATCCAAGGAATCATCAGGTCATATTTCAAAAACATGTACTCCACAAAATCAGAAAATTTAAAAGAAATGGACAATTCGCTGGATACGTACTATATACCAAAATAAAGACAAGATAAACTACTTAAATTGACCTATAACCCCTAAGAAAATAGAAGTCATTAAAATTCTCCCAACCAAAAAGAGACCAGGGTCAGGCAATTTCAGATCAGAATTCTACCAGAATTTCAAAGAAGAGCTAATACCAATACTCCTCAAATTGTTCCACAAATAGAAACAGAAGGAACATTGTCAAACACCTTTTATGAGGCTAGTTACCCTGATACTTAAACCACACAAAGATGCAACAAAGAAAAAGAATTATAGAATAATCTCCCTCATAAACATTGATGCAAAAAAATAGTCAATAAGATACTGGCAAACCAAGTCCAGAAACACATGAAAAATAAATCATCCATTGTGATCAAGTAGGAGTCATCCCAGAGTTGCAGGGATGGTCTACCATTCAAAAATCTGTCAATGTAAACCACCATATAAACAAACTGAAAGAAGAAAAAACCCACACAATCATTTCATTGGATTCTGAAAAAGCGCTTGACA